>NC_067403.1:22033250-22333250 GCF_016432865.1 Antechinus flavipes | reverse complement strand
TGGACAATGCTCTTGACCTTGCCCAGCAACCAATGGAATATGACAAGGCTACGAGCATGTCCCTGTGCTTTTTATCATGATGTTTTTAGTCATATTGTTAAATGCCTTCAATGAGAAAAAATTTGACATTAAGATCAACTACTGATAATAAATTATTCAACTTGAAAAGATTATAATTCAAATGAAAATGGAGAGAATATTGATGCTTCTCTTTTTTTTTTTGTTTGCAAATGAGTATGTACTTAGTGCAGCCTCTGAAGCTAAGATGCATCAAA
Source organism: Antechinus flavipes (assembly GCF_016432865.1). NCBI lineage: Eukaryota > Metazoa > Chordata > Mammalia > Dasyuromorphia > Dasyuridae > Antechinus > Antechinus flavipes. Next base: position 22,332,975 of record NC_067403.1, on the reverse strand, counting down.
ATATGGATTGATTCTCTACTGCTTCTGCAAATTATGTTGTATCTCAGCTTACCCCCCCAAAAAAAATATTGTATGGATAATTCTCACAGGGAAAGTTCTAAAAAGGTAATGAGAAAAAGTGACACAAGGATACTCTCACAGTCTCTCTTTAAAAAAAAATTGAGAATTGATGGCATGATGTGGGAAAGACTAGCACAGGACTGCCCACCATGGTATGTTCTCATCAGAGAAAGTGTTGTGTTTTATGAGAAAAGCAGAATTGAAATGCACAAACTTAAAAGAATCCACCCAAAATATTCATGTGGGCTATTTATGGATTAACTATAGATGGAAACACTATAACTTGACTCTACCATAGTAATTTCATTCTGGTCCTCTTTGAGAATGAAGGCTGATAATCAGCCAACCACTGTATTCCCCAAACATCCAGGAATAGTAATAGAGTTGCACAGAAAAATCAAATATCTTTCCTCTTCAAGATCACTGAGGAAAAAAAAGAGAGAGAGAGAGAGAGAGAGAGAGAGAGAGAGAGAGAGAGAGAGAGACAGAGAGAGAGAGACAGAGACAGAGGGAAAGAGACACCCACAAAAATTGCTTGGAAATAAATGAGTCAATATAAAGTAGTAAAAAGACCACAGTGTCTATAAACACTGGACCTAATTCTATTTGCTTGGGATTTCTGTCTTTATTGGATATTTGATAAAAAAAAAAAAAAAAAAAAACTCTTATGGAAGAATTTCTTTCCTAAGCAAAGAGTAACTAAGGGATATAATATCAAGAAATTCCAGCTAGATTTCTGGGTTTCCAGAAAGTGGAATGATTTTATATGTAGCTCTAGTTGTTCTGAACTTTTCTGTCTTTTATTTTCACTATTCTTGACATTCTGAAAAAAAATGGTGATAGCTAATGGTATACATTCTTCCCCACAGGACTTTAAGGCCATTATAAACTAAACTCCAAGCTTGGTCCTTTTATTTTTATTACAAAATTAAAGATCTGCATGGAAAAATTATCATTTCTGATCACCTCACAAAGAATGGACTATTGGATTCTCTCACAGAGTTTCATCCAAATTTGTAACTTTCAGAGAAATAGTAGAGATTTAGATATGTGATCATTTGTGATAAAGATAGGACTTTTCTAGCCAGTGTGTAAAGGGACATTTTTATTACAATGAAAACAAAATGGACAAAAATTCAGAGGGGAACAATGAAAAAACATCAATTTTATGTGAACAGACTATTTGATTAGTCAGTGAGGTAAGTCCTCAATTAATTTCATGATTTTAACTATATTGTACTCCTACTGAACATAATTCTATTTGGAATTTTTTTTTCAATAATGAAAATTATTTAAAGAAAAAAAAATCAGTGTTTTGTCATTTAATATTACAGTAAGTCTATATTACTTATGGGGAGGGGGAAGCTTAGGTTTTAGAGATTTGTGAGGGGTAAAAGTTCTGCAAGATAAGATTAGATAATTAGATAAGAATTAGAATTAGATAAGCTTTAGGAGGAATAATAAGATGAAAAGAAGTTTGAAGACACTGATAGTTTTGTTTTTTTCCTCATGCGATTGATCTTACTAAGCTATTGTAAAAGGTAGCTATATTACTATAATCATTGAAAAGAAGGAAGAGGTGACAGTGATAATTATGCTTTAAGAATTCATTTGAGAAAGGACAGAGATCAATTTTATGTTGACCAAAGAGAAGAATGGTTTTCCATAGACTAAATGAATTAGTAGCATGAACTAATTGTACTAATTGAACATATTTTTTGTAATGATAAATAAAATATATTTATATCTTAAATATCTAATGGAAAAGGAAAGTAGGTGAAAAGCTATCAGCTGATGGGCAAAGAACCATAATGGAATTAATAAATGGTTAGATAATCAATGATATGTAGATTCAATAGAAAATCAGAAAAAAATATTGAGAACTGTAATATTAAGAATTAATAAAATTTAAAATAACAGCTGAAAAAGATGGAATCGTCATGCCATCTAAAATTTTATAATGTGATTTCACTAAGAGGGAATGGTCATGTAGTCTAAGGTTTTATTATGTAATTAATAAAACATGAAGAAGGATAATTCTAGGAGACAGAGAAAGTAGAGATAGACTCCCTTCTCAAGTACTTACTAGGTATGCTATGCTAGGCTACTTCTCTAAGCCTTGCTTTCTTAATATATAAAATGATGAAAGATATGTTAGCAGCATTTGTGTGAAAATCAAAAGATGAAATTTACAGTTTAACAAGTATTCTGAAAACTTTATTATACTATATAACTTTTCTGTACAGTCTCTTATCAGGTGTCCAACTTTTAGTACCCTCATTTGGGATTTTTTGGGATAAGACACAGGAATGGATAACCATTTCTTTTTAGAGTTGAACAATAGTTATGACAATAGGCATCCTTGTTTCACTCCTGATATTGTTGGAAATATGTCCAGCTTCTCTCCATTACAAAAATAATGCTTGCTCTTCATTTTACATAGCTAATGCTTATTATTTTAAGGAAAACTCTCTTTATCCCTATGCTCCCAAGTGCTTTAATAGGAAAGGGTGCTGTATTTTGTCAAAAAGGTTTTTCTGTATCTTTTGAGATTATCATATGATTTCTGTTATTTTCTTATTGATATAGTCGATGATGGTAATATTTTTACTAATATTAAATCAGCCTTATATACCCAATGCATATCCACTTTACCACAGTGTATTATCCTGCTGAAAAAAATGATGTAATCTCTTTGGTAACATTTTATTTAAATTTTTGCATCAATAATCATTAGGGTGATGGTCTGTAATTTTCTTTCTTTGTTTTGGCTCTTCCTGATTTGGTATCAGTACTATACTTATGTCATAGAAGGATTTTGTCAGGACTCTTTCTTTACCTATTCTTCCAAATAGTTTACATAGTGTTGGAATTAATTGAAGGGGTACACATAAATCCATCAATATGGGCCAGAACTTTGTAACAGATATACATGGTATACATAAATCCATCAATATGGGAGTCATTACACATAATTTACATAAGCACATAGCAATGTAACACAGGCTAGTAGTAATGTAACAAATAACAAGAATCAACCTGAAAATTTACACATGTCCATAAGTCCTAGAAATAGTCCATAAGCAATCCATTGTCCATTAGTTCATGTTCCAGGAATCTAATAATTCCTCTAAGCTCTGAAGTACTGCAAAAAGTCTCATCAACAATTTTTCATCTCAGGGAACCCAATGATTCTTGCTGGTTTTTCAAGAACTAAAACAGTTTCACATTGTGTTAGGAAATCCAATGATTCCTGAAGATTTTAAAAGTCTTTTTAACAGTCTCCTTGTCAGCCATCTGATTCTTTCTCCATCTATGGAAATATAAGCAGATCCTCTTCCCCAAGCAGTTAACCTAATCTAATTCCCTTCTATTTACCAAATTTGGGGTTTCTCCTCATCATGTGGTAATTACATTGGAGCTGTTTGCACTGGATACTGCCTTGTTGTCTTAAAAGGCCTGTATTCTTCCCAACTGTAATCCTGATTGCTTTTTTGTTGGTTGATGACATCAGTGTCCTGAATTTCTAAAGTCTCTCTGGGTGTAACTTCAGCTGCTATCATGCCCCACCTGTCCTTTGATTGATACTTTGGAGCCAGGCCCTGCCTCTTATTCCTCTGGGTCAATATACATTTAGAGACCCAGTGAAAGCTTCGGTTACATTTTGATCAAGTTAAGCTTAAGTTAGTCTATTTTGCTATTCTTTCATAAAATCAACTCTTAGTTTTATTTATTGGTTTAACAGTTTCCTACATTATTAATCTCTCTTTTGAGTTTCAGAATTTCTAATTTGGTATTTAATAGGGGGTTTGTAATTTGTTATTTTTCTAGGTTTTTAAGTTGAATGCACAATTCATTGGTGTCCTCTTTATTTTATTTCATGTAACTATTTAGAGTTAAAAAAAAAATTCCCCTAAAAACTGCTTTGGCTGCATCCCATAGGTTTTAGTATGTTATCTCATTATTGTCATTCTCTTGGAGGAAATTATGAATTGTTTCTGTGATTTGTTATTTGATCCACTCATCTTTAGAATTAGATTACTTAATTTCCACTTGTTTAACTGGCTTACAATGTTCTCAAGGAATTTGGCTGTTTTACTACTTGATATATACATATTTAGTATTGTTATTACTTCATTATTCATGGAATCCTTAATCAAGATGTATTTTCCTTCCTTATCACTCTTAATAAGATCTCTTTTTACTTTTGCTTTATCTGAGATCAGAATTGCTACCCCTGCTTTACTTTTTCTAACTTCAGCTGAAATAAAATAAATTATGTTACAGATTTTACCTTTATTCTGTATGTTTCTCTTTGTGTCAAATGTGTTTCTTATAAACAACATATTATAGAATTCTATTTTTTTTAAATCCAATCTGCTATTCCCTCCTATTTTATGGGGGAGTTCATCTCCATTCACATTCACAGTTACAATTACCAGCTCTGTAAGGTCCCTTCATCCTATTTTCTATCCTGGATATACTTTTGTTCTTTTTCAACCTTGTCCTTAATGATGTGAGTTTTTTTGTACACTTCACCCACTATTTTTTTTCCTATCACCCCTCCCTCTTCTCTTACTAGTATTTTTAACCCACTCCACTCACTATTTTATTTTCTTTCAATCCTTCCAGTCTTTTCTTACTTTTTCCCATAATGTTTCTGCCTTCTATTCTATCCTGTTCCCTCCCTTCCACCCCCCCAAAAGTATTCGGTCCCTCCATTTTCTTTTCTTCTTTCTCCTTCTACTTCTTCTTCTTCTTCTTTTTTTAATTTTATTTTATTTAATAATAACTTTGTATTGACAGAATCCATGCCAGGGTAATTTTTTACAACATTATCCCTTGCACTCGCTTATGTTTCGTTTTTTCCCCTCCCTCCCTCCTTCTACTTCTTTATAGGGTTAGATAAATTCCTGTACCCAAATGAATGATTAAGTTATTCTCTCTAGGAGCCAAAATCAAAATCAGTCTTTAGATAATTCTCAGCCCTCTTCTTTCTTTTCCATGATTGTAATAAGTCTTTTGCATCTTTTCATGTAAACTAATGTCCCCATTATATGTCCCCTTTCCTCTTTTTCAAGTACAGACTTAGTTCCACCCTTTAATATCTTTATCTTTGACGTGATCACATCAGAATCTATTCACAACCATACCCTCAGTCTATGAGATGCTTCCCTCTGTCTGCCCCAGAGAGACATACAGTTCTCAAGAGTTATAAATATGTATTCTCAACTAGGGATGTAAACAGTCTAACATTTAAATGATATATATTTTCTCCCTGTTTAGCTTTCTAAGCTTCTTTTAAGTCCTGTGTTTGTAGATTAAGTTTTCTATTTACATTTTTTTTAGCAGAAATGATTGAAAGTCTCTTACATCACTGAAGCTCCATCTCCTCCTTTGAAAGATTATGCCAGAACCTACTCGGTAGTTAAATCTTGGTTCTAACCCCAGGTGCTTTGCCTTCTGAAAGATGGTATCCCATGCTCTCAGATCCTTTATTGTAGAAGCTATCAGATCCTTAGTAATACTGATGGTTAGTTACTCTTTGATATCTTTTTTTTCTTGCAGTTTACATTATTTTTTCCTTGAGGTTGTAGTTCTGGAATTTCACAACATTGCTTTTTGGGGTTTTGTTTGTAGGATCTCTTTCCAGAGGTAATGAATGGATTCTTTCAATTAGTATTTCCCCCTCTGTTTCTCAAATATTGGGGCAATTTTCCTTAATGATTTCTTGTAAAATGCTATCCAGGCTTAATTTTTTTCATGGTTTTCATGAAGGGCAATGATTTTTAAACTGTCTCTTTTGGACCTATTTTCCAGGTTGACTGTTTTTCCAATGAGGTATTTCATATTTTCTTCCACTTTTCATTCTCTTTGGTTTGTTTGACTGATTCTTGCTGTCTCACAGTCATTAGCTTCCATTAGCCCTTTTCTAGTTTTAATGTGTAATTAAAAAAAAATAGCTTTTGTATCTCTTTTTCCATTTGGTTAATTTAAGGAGTTGTTTTATTCAAACATTTTTTCCCCCTTTCCTTTTTCTAGCTGTTGATTCTCCCATGCGTATCTCTCATTTCCTTTCTCAATTTTTTCTACTTCTCTTATTTGCTTTTACATTTTTTTTTTGTTTTGCTTTTTTGTTTGTTTGTTTGTTTGTTTGTTTTAATGAGTACTACCAAGAAGTATCTTTGGGCTTGAGACCAATTCAGTATCCTTTTTGAGATTTCCTCAGTAGACATTCTGTTCTCATTTGAGTTTATGTTTTGGTCTGCCCTGTTACCAAAATAGCTTTTTATAGTCAAGATTCATTTCTGTTTCTTGATCATTTTCTTTCCTCCTATTTTTATTTATTTATTTATTTATTTTTTGCTTTTAAAGTGGAGCTCAGCTCCTGAGATACAGACGAGCTTCCTGTGCATCTCTGAGCCTTGGCTTTGAGTACACAGGCCCTTTGTGTTTGTAGGAGGTAACTTTTCCTGCTTTATTCAGGAAACAGACTGATTTCCCAGAGTTTGCCTTCCAAACTTGGACTGGAAGCTGCCCCATTGACTTGTTCCTCTCCTGAGACAGCACGGAAAGATCTTAGTTTGAGACTTGCTCTGGTTAAGATCCTCTCACTGCCTTTCCCAGAGTCTGTCTGAGCTGGGTTGAATACTCTTTTCACCCCAAAAAGACCAAACTTTCTTGAATTTTTTTTCCAGTCTGTCTTGAGCTAGAAAGTGGTTTCATTCCACCAGACTCTGTTCAGAGGCTTGGTTTCATATCATTTTCCAGGGAAACTGAGAAAACTTGAGGGATTTCTTGACTTTGGTCTGTCATCTGGGTTCCACACCTGGAAATTACCATTTCTTTATCCAGCTCATTTTACACATGATAAACTGATGCAAGGAGAATTAAATGCCTGAAGCCAGATTTGAGATTAACCTTCCTGCTTCCAAGCACAATATTGGAGATTGAATATTTAATAGGTGCACCTTTTCACTCCATGGTTATTTCCCCTTCATAAACTTCAAGACTTTCTCAATATGTGTATTTTCTTTTTAAAATCATCTCTTCAAAGTCAAAACTTCTATAGTTGTATGTAGAGGGCTGGAACTCTGCAAAGGTGTACTTGAATCTAAAGGCAGCAGAGTACTTAAGGCTAAGTACCTACTCAATGTGAGATAATGATTCTATAAACATTTACTTAGATAATTTGGTGACATGATGGCTCTCCTCACTTGTGTTGTAGTGAGGTAATCATAGGCAAGGATTAGAGGGCTGAGGGAGAGAGTCAGAGTATCTCTGCTTCAGCATACTCAGGAGAGAAGACTTCAGGCTCCAGACTCCAGACTCCAGGATTCATCTTTGATGAGCTGAGTGGCAGCTTACCTGCTTCCTTCAACTTCTCCTCCTAAAGACTAAGGACTTTGACTGATCTTGACTCTGACTGATCTTGAGACCCTCCAGAGAGCTAACCAACATCATAGTTGTATATCAATGTTTGCAAGTCCTATAACAATTAATTTGAAATTTTCTTGATGTTACATTTCTTTATCCTTTCAGAAAAATGCGGAGGACAGAGACATATGTTTAACATTTTGATTGAACTAGTTCAAAACTATTGTTTGCAAATGTTTTTAACCTAAATTCAAGCAATCTTTTAAAATTTTCCTACTATAAGCAAAATTCAATGTTAAATACAGTGTTTTAAGAATAACTGTTAGAGAATAAGTTGTTTTGTCTATTATAAGTACCCAAATTAACAATACAGAATATTCAAAGATCCTGTTTGCATCCAGAGAAAGTATCAATAAATAAAAGTATGAATAGAATAACTTTACATGTATATACCTATTTGTGTCTAATGATAGTCATCTCTAGGACAGATGGGAAGAAAAGAAAAGAAAGAAATTTACATGATAATTGTGTGTGTATGTGTTTAAAGGAATAGCAAATTATAAATAGTAGATTTGCATTTCACGTAGTCACTTTTAAAATTGTACTTGTTATAGAAATAGTTGATTTATTCCATAAATTAAAAATGAAATAACCATAAACAACAAAAAATCATGTATTGGTAGACCTAAAAGAGTTTCTTTAGTGTATTTAAATGATATCTTTTATTTAAATATAATAGTTATTTCTGGGGTGAAATAGATCTTTTCCCTTGCTAGATTGAATCTTTCCTTGTGATAAAAACAAGCAATCAAGTAAATATATTTAATATGGTTGTATATGGTACTTTATTTAGTGTTCTGTCATGGAGTAAGTGATCATTCAACTTCTGCTTGAAGTTCTCCAGGGAGGGGAATAACAACAGCTCTTTGGACCTTAATTACACTGTAAGAAACTTCTGGTTTTTAAAAATTATTTTCTGCTTCAAGTCTAAATTGGCAGTTCTTCAAATTCGAATCTTACCCTTGCTTTTGCCCACTGGGCACAAAAATAACAACTCTCTCTTCTGCATAGAAAGCCATTCAAATATTTGAAGACAGCTTTCATGTCTCCCTTGAGTCTGTGTTTCACCAGACCATATATGCCCCAATCCTTCAACTGTTTCCCATTTGGCATAGAATCAACTTTCAGCATCTTGTTTGCCCTTTTCTGGAAAATCTTCAGTTTATCAGTGCCCTTCACAAACTTTAGCTTTCAGAGCTGATCACAGTACTCCAAATGGATTCTGATGATGGCAGAATATAGTATCTTCAAATAGCTGGGTATTACATTCCAATTAGTGAACACCAAGTTCACGTTAGCTTTTTGGATGCCCTATGATACTTCTGGCTCATATAGATCTCACAAGCCATTAAAATGCTCAGATTATGATATTGACTTTATGGATACATATGCAATAATTTACATTTCTCATTATTCCGTTATCTTATTGTATTGTCAGTGTTTTAACCATACCTTCCAGCTTTGTGATGTTTGCAGCCTGATAAGTATAATCTCTACAACTTTATCCAAGTTATTGATAAAATGTACAGCACCAATTATAGATCTTTGGGACCTTCTACTGTAGACTCTCAAACCTCCCATCTGCATGTCTCTGTATAAATTAATCCCACATACTAAAATGTATATCCTCCTCACGTCAGTCTCTTAGAATCTCTAGTGACTTCAGAGTTCAGTTCAAGTGTCCTCTGTTACAATATGTATGTTTTGACTTCTATCAGTTTAGTGTACTCTCAAGTTTACTTTGTATACATCGGTGTTTACTTTTTGATATTAATGTTCTGTATAAAAATGTCTCCTTCCCCTCATATCCCTATTAGAAAAGTATTCAAGGGAAAGAGCTAGTTTGGTTTTGTTATTGTGCATTCAGTGCCTAATATAACAGAACCAGACAAATAATAGGTATTTAATCATCATTGAATTGTTTTAAACCTAACAACAAACCCATGAATTTGGTATTATAGGAATATGACAAATAAATAATCTGAGACTCACTGAGCTCAGGTGACTTTCTCATTATGAGAAAGTGAATCAGTGCTAGAGACTATATTTGGAATGAGTTCTTGCTGAATCCAAGTCCAACATTCTCATCGTCACATCCTACTTTCTCTATTTTTAATGAAATCAATTTCTAAGCTAATTGGTTATCTGCCACATATGTCTTTTATTAGTAATCTCTAACATATGCAAATTTAGTGACTTTAAAATTTCACCTAAATGCCATCACTTGTGTTGATGTGTGATTCAAGCTTTTGATTAAGAAATCAAGAAGTAATGCCATATGTCCTTTCATTAAAAATAAATAAATAAATAAATAAAACAATTAGTGGTCAGACATGTTGAATTGGAAATCATGGATAAAACAAACAACAATGTACTGGTTTTGATCTCTTACATGTTACAGATTCTCTATAACATTGTCTTTCAATTCATAGGCCATGAATACAAATTTGTATGTTGTCATATGCCTTCAATAAAAGCTCTGGCATTTATGAATGTGAGAACTATTAAGTTGTGTTGAAATCAACATGGTACTTATTTATTAGTCAATCAATAAGTGTTTTCAATGAATAAGTCAATAGTCAATCAATAAGTGCATAGCAAGTCACTATCCTAAGCACTGTGCTAAGCACAGAAAGAAACAAAAGACAATTTCCTCCCTGAAGGAAATCATATGCATTGGTGGAAATAACAAGTGAACAAATATATATGAACAGGTTCTGTACTGGATGGATAGGAAATAATGAACAATGGGAATGCACCAGAATTAAGAAGAGTTGAGAAAGGCTCCCTGTAGAAGATAGGATTTTAGTTGTCACTAAAAGGAAAAGGTAGAAAGTAGTAGGCAGAAATGGAGAAGAAAAGCATTTCAAACATGGGAGAAATCATAGAAAATGTCTGTACCTGAAAGGAAAAGGGTCTTGTTAAAGGAGGCTAGTAACAGTGGATCAGAGTGCATAAAGTGGAATAATGTATAAGAAGACTAGAATGGTACCGGAGGCTGGATTATGAAGCATGATGAATGACAAGCAGAGAATATTGCATTCGATGCTGGAAGCAACAATGAGCAATTGAAGTGTGTTGAGAAGGAAGATGACCCAATCAGATGTACACTTCAGGAAAATCACTTTAGTGACCCAATGGGGAATGGACTGGAAATAGAAGACTTGAGGCAAGCAAATCCACTATTGCAGGTTTATAGTCCAGTTCTGAGGTAATAATGGCCTGAACCAAAAGAGTGTCAATGTCAAAGAGAGAAATGGAAAAATATGAGAGATGTTGCAAAGGTGAAATCAATAGTCTTTGTCAAGAGATTGGATATGGGGGTGGGGTAGGGATAAGATCTAGTGACATGTTGTAAATGGCACCTAAGTCTTTAACCTAAGGGACTAGGGGAATGGTATTGTACTCTATAATAATGAAGGAAGTAAAAGGGAGGAGATGATTTAAAAAGAAAGTTCCATTTTAGAAAAGTTGATTTTCTGATTTCTATTGGACATCTAGACATTTGACCCCTCAATCTTGGATCTTCAATTGCCATTGAAGGGGTCAGTAAAGAGGTTGGAGAAGGACAGGTAGATTTGAGAATTATCGGTATAGAAATAGTAACTAAATTATTTGCAACTGATGCAATTAACAAATGAAATAACAGAAAGAGGAACCATGTGGAATACTTATAATTAGCAAGGGTGATCTGAATGAGGATCTAACAAAGCAGACTAAGAAAGAGAAATGGAAAAAAAGTGGAGGTGGATATTATAGATGATCATTGCAATGAGGTTACCCAAAAGGGATGAAGAAATATAGAATGATAATTAAAAGGGATAAAATAGGAGGCAAAGTTCCTAATACAGAATGTGAGCAGAGAATCAATCTAATGTTTGATAAAAGAAGAAATATTTTGGAAGAGCTACTGCTGTGAGTGCTTTAATGCCTTAGTAGATATTGAAAAAATTATCTACCAAGAGTGAGAGCATCCTTGACAGTAACTAAAATAAATTTGTAGTAGACCCAGTCAGCATAGTCATGTGATTTTCTCCACTTTCATTCAGCCATATATATATATATATATATGTAAGAGCAAAAGTCACAAGAGTGATCAAATGCTGAGGCTTTGTCTTGTATTTCCTTCTTTGTCCTCAAAAACAAACCAAAAAATTCTTTGATTACATGAGGAGACTGGGGATTATATTTGGAATTTATTTAATATCTATCACAATGCAGTTCTTTTAGTAGATTTTAGAGTAGATTTAAATGTTGACTTAATAGATCCATTATATATTGCCAATATACCTTCTCTATTTATAATGGGCTCCTAATGAAGATAGGAAGATGACCAAGAGCTGTAGTTATCTAGAATTATAATGCTGAGACAGTAATTGGGATTCTTCTTCCACTGCATTTATACATCAGCTCCTGGTTCAGCATTGGTCAGACTTCTGTCGAATAATCACTCCTGGACAACCTCACACCTTTCTATCCCAGTAGAACTATAACACTCCTTTGAAATTGGCCTACCTTGATCTCAACTACTTTCAAGCAGAGTCCATTATATTCAGAATTTCCCCAACATTATCTACCCCACTTCCACATTCCTTTTAGCTACAGATAACAATATTCCTGGCTATAAAATGGAGACAAGTTTATTTAATTTTCATAATGCACTGCAAGCATAATATTGTCTCTATCTATATCTGTTTTATAATATCTTATTACAAAACACCTTTAAGCAAAAATTTTGATTACAGCAAAGTAATGTAATCGATTTTTGGAGGATATAGAAATTAAAATAATATAACTATTACCATTATGGTTTTTTGACCATCTTGTGATCACTGAGGGATTCCAGAATGGCATCAACTTCCGGAGTTGAGATACTTTTCTCATATAATTTGTCTAGTTTAATAGATTATCAGAGCTGTTTAATTAGCTTCTGAAGAACTACATAACCAATGCAATATATTAAGAATTTCACATGCAAATTCCTTACAATATTAACATAAGTTAAAAGAGATTTTTGAAACAGAAATCAAAATCTCAAAAAAAGGAAGACGACCTTGTTCCAAAAATATGTTTCTTCAAGAAAAGTGAGGGTCCTTATATAATTGCTAGTATTTGTTATCTCATTCTTTTCTTTAGGGAATGGGCTCTGCTTGTATTAATAGTAGAAATTTTAGTAAGAGAAATACCAAGGGATCATATCAAGAATATATTTTGATGTTTTGATAATCATAGAATGAGTACCTTTAAGGATTTCATGACAAAAGTCAATTTTGACCATATTTGAGAAAGTTCCTCTCATCACAGGCCCTATCTTATTATTATTCTAATCTTACGAGGATTCAGATAGGACCAGTGCTAAAATAAGTATTATTATTATTATTTTATATTTCTTATTATGATGATGGTTACATAAAATCTTAGTTTTTTATAATTGAATGAAATATTGGATTTTAAACTCTGGGCTGCCTTTCTTTCTCCATTTATTATTATTCTCAGAGAACTCCATCTAATTAGCTTATCAATCTAAACAGAACATCTATTAGAAAAAGAAGAGAATTTGGAATTCAGTGACTTGAATTTAAATTTCACCTCTGCCATTAACTGTATGTATTATTTTGATAAAGTCACTCACCTGAATTTCTGCATCGATTTTTCCATTTACAAAATGAGAAGTGGGAAGTGAGGACATTTAGTAGAAAGCTTATGATTTTGCTTTCAATTCTAAATCTATGATTCTAATTTAGGGAAGGTCTGGCTAATATATATATATATATATATATATATACATATATATATATATACATACATACATATATGTGTATATATACACACACATACACACACACACACACACACACATACACACACACATACACACACATATATACATATACATGGCTCAATGGGTAGAGCACCAGCCCTGAAGTCAGGAGGACCTGAGTTCAAATCCAGCCTCAGACACTTAACAATTCCTGGTTGTGTGACCATGGGCAAGTTACTTAACCCCAACTGCCTCAGCAAAAGCAAAAATAAGAAGAAAAACAAACAGAAAGGTCGTCAATGGCAATGCAAAAAGTCTCTCCTTCCCTTTCCTTTTCCACTCCCCTGCCTCCACCCACCAAAATCGTCATTTCCTATACAACACATCAGGACTTGCACAAAGAGTGGGTGGGGGCCATTCTTTCTCCAAGCTTATATATTAATAGAGTATGGTCCAATTACTATTTAGCCTCATGTGCTTGGGACCTCAGTGCATCAACTCAAGACTCAGCCCATTACAGTATAGCACAGTGATATATTTTAATAAAGAATCATCTATATCTATTTGGTATCATACTACTCATATTGGAACTTACAAAAATAGCATGTCTATGCTATTTGAACACCATGCCTAAGTAATTGTGCTTTATAAAATAATATTCCATGTCTATATTGCTGACCACTGAAACCTTGGCAGTTCTAAATCAGTGATCCTAATGATACCAATGAAAGATTTCCATGCACCCAAAAGATAAACTACAATCACATACCCCAGAAATTTCTGTGTGCCGAGCATAGTACTCAAGCATTTAAAAAGAAATTATATATATACACACACATACCCTTGCCAGGGACCAAGGAGCGAATGTGTTGAAAGAAATCAAATCGATTAAATCAATTAATGAAAATTTATGACAGCATCTGTTTTGCTGACACCTTCAATTTCATGGTTATTAGTTCTTCCCTGCAAGGTCCTGCTGTTGTGAGATGTTGTCAAGGCTCTATGAACAGTTCCATCACTCAGAGAAAAGAACCTGTGAGTTACAAAGAATTCAGCCTATTTAAACCATTGTCCATATAGAAAAGCAGCACTATTTCATTGAGGAAAAACAGCAACAGCAAGTTCTGGATTAGCTCAATTCATGGTGGGGCTATACTTTGCTGTCCTAGGCATGCCTTCACTGTATTATCTTGATATCACTAAGCTTAATTTGGTCAACTTTGACTGGGCCAGAATATTACCCACTCATATCATTGGATGCTCATAGGATGTTTTTCATAAAAACAATTTTATTGAGAAATAAGAACTATTATAGCAAAGCTGTCACCCAAGTCTCCCACCCCCAGTTGTCTCCTTTCTCTGAGAATGGCATAGGGAACATTGACTCATGCTCAGTGCCTATTCATGAACAAACAGATAAAGCTGTAACCTTTTTTTTTTTAATGTATCTTATGTTACCTTGGTAACAGAGAGGCTTCATTAAGCACTTAATGCTCTTACTCCAAGACTCTCTTGCTTGTTTCCTAAAGAAGACAGAGAAGTTGCAGTGACACTTCTTATCACTCTCGTTTTTATAGGAGACCATCTGGAAGCCAATCTGAAGATTAATTTTCCAAGGGTTTTCACAGGACAGCTTGCATTTTCTGTAGTTTGGTGGCACCTTGCTTTAAAAAGCACTGAGATATGGAGCTCGGTGTGCTCACAATTTAGCATGATGAAAGAAATACTAGTAATGGGAATTTAAAGGCAAGCACACAGTACTAACACCAGATGTCAAGAAGGTTATCTAGAGATTCCCACAAAAAGATTTTTTTTTTAAAGGAAGGAAAAATTTACATGAGTACAACCTAGAGATTCACCCCAGTTTAATAAATACTGATGATATTTAGCTATGAGTAATGATAAGTTATGTCCAAAGCATTTCTAATATTTTGGACAGCTTTTGGAACTCTTACAACACAGAGACATGTACACAATCAAAAAAGGGATATTTTTGAAATATAGAAATGATAAGAAAATTTGGTGATATACAAAATAGGTCTCAGTCAAATTTAGAAAACTTTAGGTATTGGTCCCTTCTTTGTGATGCTGGACAAAGCTTTTAGCCTCCTAGTGCTCCAGGAAAATCTCTAGTATGATAAGCATCAAAAGAATCACTGATCTGCTTTGGTTGCTGTGGTTAATTTTCATATAAACATGAAATCACGGAACTGTAACTGAACCCAAATAAAAAGAAAGTCCTGAAGCCTTGGAATGTATACTATGGAGTACAGAAGCATACACTACCTATGCTTTATGTGAAACTTAGTCCTTGTATATTGATCCAAAAATTATGATGGTTACTAAAGGTATCTTAAAATAAAGGCAAATTTTGGAGTAAAGCCAGGAAGCTGCTCGAGCTCTCCCAGTTTTCTCTTGAAGATCGCATGAATCCAAGTTTTTGAACAGAGTCTGATGGAAGGAAACCACTCTCCAGCTCAAGAGAGATTGAAAAAAAATAAAGACAAGTCAGTTTCACTGTGTGAAAAGGATATTCAGCCCAGGTCAGAGAGACTTTGGGAAAGCTGGTGAGAGGGTCTTAAAGCAAATCACAACTAAGAACCTCAGTCCTGGATCATAACAGGAGCAAATCAGTGGAGCCCTTTCAATCTCAGCTCAGAAAACAAACTCTGGGAAATTCATTGTTTCCTGAAAAGAGCAGGCAAAGCTACCTCCTACAAATACAAGAGGGCACTGTGCTCAAAGCCAAGGCTCAGAGCTATACAGAAAGCTTGGGACAACAACCCCTTTAACCTAGGAGCAGAACTCAACCATAAAAGTAAAAAAAAATAAAATAAAATCAAAAGAAAATGAAAGAAAATTCACAAGATGAGCAAGAAACTGAAAAGAACCATGACCACAGAAAGCTAGTATGGTGATAGGGAAGGCCAAAACTCAAACTCAGACAAGGACAGGATGTCCACAGAAGAAACCTCAAAGAATAATATGAATTGGTCTGAAGGCCAAAAAGGGTTTCTTGAAAGAGCTCATAAAATATTTTAAAGGGCAAATAAAAGAGTTATAAGAAGAAATAAGAAAGAAAATATGATGTATACAAGAGAGATTCAACAGCTTAGAAAAGGAAGGAAAAAATAGTCTGAAGAATATAACTCCTTAAATAGTATTAGATTAAGTAGTATTAAATTAGTAATTAAATAGAATTAACTAAATGAGAAAAGAGATACAAAAGCTAACTGAAGAAAAACACACATTAAAAACTAGAATATCATAAATGGAAGCTAATGACTCTGTGAGACAGCAAAAATCAGTCAAAAAGGCTAAAAAGAATGAGAAAATGTAAGAAAATGTGAAATACTTCACTGGAATAACAGCCAAACTAGAAAATAGTTCCAGAAGAGATAATTTAAAAGTTATTGGCTTACCTGAATCATGACCAAAATAAAAACTGGATAGCATTCCTCAAGAGATCATTAAGGAAAACTGCCCTGATGTTTTAGAAACAGAGGGGGGGAAATACTCATTGAAAGAATCCATAAGTCACCTTTGGAAAGATATCCTGCAAGCAAAACCCAATGGAATATTGTTGTGAAATTCTAGAACTACAACTTCAAGGAAAAATTATTGCAAGCTGCCAGACAAAAGCAATTTAAAATGGAAGAGCACCTGTCAGCATTACCCAGGATGTGGAAACTTCTATAATAAAGGATTGGAGGGCCTGGAATACCATATTTCAGAATGCAAAGGACCTGGGGTTACAACCAAGAATTACCTACCTAATGAGATTCATCATCATCTTTCAGGGGAGGAGATGGAGTTTCAAAGAAGCAAGTGACTTTCAATCATTTCTACTGAAAAAAAAAAGCAGAAATAAACAGAAAATTTAATCTACAAACACAGGACTTAAGAAAAGCATAGAAATGTGAACACTGAAAAGTATATATATAATTTAAAATTTAAGCTGTTTACATTCCTAGATGAGAAAATGACATCTGTAACTCTTGAAAACAAGGACATCACATAAACTGAAGGTCTATTTATGAATGGACTCTGATGTGATGACATCAAAGAAAATGACATTAAGGGGCAGAAATTCAAAAGAAATAAAATCAAACTTGTTAATATTCTAAAGTGCAATGCCAGCTACAAAATCAATAAAATGCACTAAATCAAAAGAGAAAATTTTGATATTAAGAAATTTCCATACAATTTCCATAATTTTGTTTTATATATGTAAAGATATTTCAGTTAGAAATGCTTTATGCTTAGCTTTAAATGCAAATAATTAAAAATTCTGTAACCAATTCAATTAGTCACTTATCTTCCTAGCTTCCAAGTAATAGCCATAGAATTGGTTGTAATGATTATGATACCTTACTAGAACACTAGGAAACATGTGCCTGAATTTAAGGGATCATTTAGCAATGTCTCCTTTTTACAGAAGAGGAAACAAGCCAAAGGAGGATACATAATGATCCTGGTTATAGAACAAATATGCAGATATCTTAATTTGCCTTCTACAAATCTTTTCTTTGCCCTCGACCACCTGTAACTGAGAGAAGTATTCTGAGAACAGAGTGAAAAGAGAAAGTGTAATTACGCCTCATTTACCACCACCCCCCAAAAAAAAAAAGATCTGGTAATTTTCAATCACCAGTCCTAGGTGCATGACTGCATGTGTATGTATGTGTGTGGGGAGGTTGGGGGGATACAGGTGTGATACATGCTTTCAAAGTTCAGTTTGAAGTTTGGGGGAAAAAAAAGAGAATTCACCCGAATAATTTGGCCACATCTAAATTCTCCTTTCACTTTAGTTTTTAAATTTTCCAGTGATCTAACTATATAAACTTCATGATATCTTGCTATCATTTTTGTTTGTACATTTGTTTTTTTGTAGGAAAAATAAATAACTTGTAAAGGCAAATGTCCATTTCAGCACTATTCTCTGTAATGTCTTCCATTTTCCTCTAGCTATGAATGCATTATTTAGATGTGAGGGGTTTTGATTTCACTTTGAAACATCAAACTTCTTTCCATATTATTATTCTTTGTATTTCTAACTCACACAGGATCCCTTTTTGTATTCAAGACCATAAATTGTATGCAAAGTTAGCTTTCAAATGTAGGATATAACAGAGAGTATTTAACTTCATGGAATCTTCTTGATTACTCAGTTATTCAGGATGATAACATAATTAGAAATTAAACATAGTTCTCAAGTACTTCTTAATAAATATAGCACTTATTTTCAAACCCATAATTAATTAACTCACACAGTTTTATAACAGTAATTATCTACTGCTCAAAGTTCATTCACAATATGGCCACTACATCAAAAAATGCACAAACACTTTCAATAAATGATTACAGAAAGTAAGAAGTTTCTGGTTTGTAATCTCTTCTTTCCTATTTTTGCCAAACTATTTCCTGACAGTCGCTACTCGTTCAGCTTCTCCTGCTATTGTTTGTGTATATACCGGAATCCAGCTGCTCACTACTAAAACATTTCTGCTTCCCATTGCTGCCTCTGCTTCTTGTCTTTATGTGATGCATTATTCCTTTCTGTCACCGATGAGCTGCACAAGAGTGTAATCAAAGAAGGGGAAAGAGGGGAAGTTCACACAAATATCTCAATTCCATTGCATCTTGTTTCCCTGTATGATCAAGAGGTGAAATGAGAAATTCTCTTGTCATCTCATTTTGATTTATGTCTCTATGATGGGCATGGAAGCCTGACTATCTGATTGGCAAGCTTGGATCTCTATAGGGAAAAAAAATGCTGCTCAGTTCTTTTCTTTTTCTTCAAATTTATTAAGCTGACTATGCCTCCAGTTATATATTTGAATTTTTCACTCATATTTCCTAGTAAAGTTTTATTGGGTCTCCTTGAATGCTAGAATAAAAGCACATCTGACCGTCTTCTGAAATACATTTGGTATGTTCCAAATTAGCAGCAGTAGGCAATACAAGCTGCAGGGTTCTCATTCTAGATAGAATACTTTCTAGATATATTACTGGCAAATAGGACACACTTAAAGAGGAAATGTCAACATCTGGCTATGTGAAAGAAAATGCATATACAATAGTATATCTTGACATTTTCTGGCATAGTAAAAAAAAATCGAATACAGCAGTCTAAGGCTCCACTAACTCAAAAGGCTGAGTTTTACGAGAAACACTTCTGTTCAAATTGACTAGTATGTGGAATGCTGAAAAATAATTAGTACAAACCAGGTTGGAAAAAACCTACCATTTTAGGAAATAGTAACATAAAATACCAAAAATATGTATCTACTCAATGAACAAAATAGAGAAACAAACAAAATGTTTTTGTATTTTTTTTTAATTCTAATGCCTTAAAAATGTGGATGCTTTTAAATACCCACTCCAAAATGGAAAATTTTCTTGCGTGACACATGTGCAGGTAAGCAAAATAGACATGTTAACCATGCTTGTTAATACAGGACTCATTCTGCCTATGCTTTTATGTGTGCGTGTGTGTTTATGTTTCTCCTTGTACCCAAACAAAATGCACTTAAGTCACACAGAGTTAAAAGAAAAATCTACATATATTAAAATTTTATCTTTGTGTCATATACATCTGGTACCAAAGCATGGATGAGGAATAACTTCCTTTTAAAAGGCAGAGTAATTTAAACTACTTGGCAGTAAATTATTGCTCCCCAGTAATTTATGACCTGAGAATGTTCTTTAAGTGTTGAATTTATTTTAAGTGAAGCTATTCTTGCGTGACAGAGCATAACCTTGTCCTAATTCAAATGTGGGTTTAATTAGAATGCAAAAACAATTACATTTCAATAGAAAATAATTTCTCTATAATTACATAAGGCTAATAGGAAATTAACAGATTACATAGTAACAGTGGTTGATATTTGGTTTACAAAACACTTCATATACATGATGTCATTTCACACTCAAAACAACAAAGCTATGAGATTACTATTACTGTTAATTACTATTGCCATTTTGCTGAGAAAAAGCTTTAAAGTTCATGGAGATTAAGTGACCTTTTCATGTTTCTATAACTCATAAATATCAGGTGCACGATTTGGACCCATATCTTTCCTTATCCCACAATGCCTTGGAATAGAAAATATTTAAACTTAGTATAAATATGACTGAGTAAAAATAACTACCTTCAAGGATTTAAATTTCCTCATTTATAAAGACAATGTGGGGGTAGAGGGGATAGAGTTGGAAGGTGGAGGTAAAAAAAAGATAACCTGGATTGGATGGCCTCTAAGTTCCCTTCCAATTTATAAAATCTATGTTTCCATGATCTTTAATGGGAATCCTATAATCTAGAATAAATTGCTAAAACATAAGGCAGAAAATTTTAATGGAAAAAGTGTTGAACTTGAAATGAGAAGATCTTGGTTTAATTTTATTTCAAATACAGATAAGCCATTTAAATTAAGTAAGTTTCACTTTCCTTCCTTGTCAAATGGCACTAATAATAAGTGAATTACCTCTATCACAAAACTATCATAAGTAAAGTGCTTTGCTAGCAAGCCTTAGAGTGTTATATTTATATAAGTTACTATTATTAACTCAATGAATCAAAGTGTACATCTAGGAGTATTTTCAAAATTTCAATTATAAATCCTTTCCGGCTGTAGTTTCCATAATTCTGTCTAACCTGCAAATAGTATACAGTGATATACTACCATTAGAAGAGAAAAGAAAAAAAAAAACTTGACTTTGCATATTTTAAGATTGCTTATTATGACTCAATTATGTCTTGTGAGGATAAATAACTTTCCTGTTTTCTTCATTTTTATTCATATAACACAATTATTGATTTCCTCTCAGACATTTTTGTTTAATCATCTCAAGATTTGTAAAGCTCATGGCATGCAGACCAGTTGACTATTGCATTTCAGGTGAGATATGGGGAACATTTAGAGCGAAAATTAGGCAGAATTCCAGATTACTCAAAAACTCTGAGTTCCAGATACACACACACACACATATATATGTGATATATACATAGATCTTTAATATGAAGGTTTTTTTAAAAGTAAAAAGAAAATTTCCTTTCTATCTCTGTGCCAAATCCAATTTAGAAGCTGCAAAGAATTCACAAGAAAATGTTAAAATTATCCCATCTATTGTCTTCTCCAGCTGCAATTCACAAATTTTATGTTTCACACTCAAAGTTGTATGATAATGTTAGAAATTTCTTTTTTTGTGTGTCCAGAGGTTAGAAAAGAATAAATTGTCAGATGGTGTTTATAAAAGTAGCAGTCTTATCTAGCTACTCATAAATATTAGGTGCATGATTTGGACCCATATCTTGTAATCCTTGCTACCAGGGAAACTAAGGTTAATATATTGCTTGAATTCTGGGCAAAAACATAATTAATAAGATGGGAAAGAATGAAAAGGAAAAGTAGCTAACATAAAAAGAGTGAAATGAATAAATAAAATAAAAAGGTTGATCAGAAAAGTGGTTGGACCTGGTAATTTTTGCTGTCCCAAACTCTATCCTCAAACAAATGAACAAACTTCCCTCATTGATGCGTTTCTTTTTATTCACCTCATTTATTTTTCCAGTATCCCTGATGCACCACCAGGCAGCACAACCAGTAGTGAAAATCTGGAATTCTAATGCTTCTGCTCTATTGTACAAAGTCAAATATGTTCCCTTAGCCTGGAATTTTATAAAGGTGATTTATAGCTTGTAAGATCTGCACTTGGTCTTTTCTAAATCTATAGTCAACAACCCTTCAACTCCTTCATTATGCTCTTTCTCTCCCTCTCTTTCTTTCTCTTTTACCCACTACTATAAATCAGAGCTTCCAGTTGCTCAGGAAGCAAAGTTTGTAGACTTAAAAATGCTTACAACTGATTTAGTGTTATGGGAGGAATACAACGGACAGTATTGAGGCAAGGATAGTAGAGGAGAATACTAAATTATCTCATTCATTCAGCAACCATAAAGATACAAAACACTGTACTGGTCTTGGGAATTCATGTATTTTTAATGCTTGCCTAAAATATTAGATTACCAAGTATTACATATTCATCTAGGTTTTTTACAATGCCCAATTTTTTGTGAAAGTACTTAATTAATGTGTAAAAAGTATCACTTTTGTCATAATTTAATTCATATTTATTTATATCATTTAATTCATAAAATACCGTTACTAAATACAAAAAGTCAAATAGGTCCAAATAGTCAAAATTGTCTTTTAAATGGAACACATAATAGTGATATCATTGTGTGACCAATTAATTGGCTTGGTTAGACTATGTTTGACATAATTCAAAATTATATAATCATACACAGAAATAATAAGAAAATGAATCTTATTGATTCCAATAGAATTTTTTCATAAATTATAGGTAATAAGGCAATCTTTGAAACACATCTCCTAGTTTACAGGAGTGGAAGAGGGTTTAAACATTATATAATCCAAAATTATGATTTATGAGTCATAGAGAGATTAATCAGTTTAGTAGATTAAGAAGACAATCTTATTTTTAACCTTAAATGAGAGATTGAATGACATAAAGGACACTCCTCAAGAGATGAGAGATTTTAAAGTACAGTGATAGATAGAATGCCCAATGGATATTTGATAAGAGGGTGGATAGTATTGTGCAAATACTTCAGGAAAATGAAATGTAAAAAAGAAAGCTAAAGTTATATTTTAATGCATAACCTTAATGTAATATAGTAATATTATGGCCCCTATCAAAATAAGATTAATTTTATATTAGTCTCAAGAGGTCATTCTGGTTCTGAATGAATCTCTTTAAGAAGATTCAATAGCAGAATTTTGTACATTCCAACACTATTGCCTTTTGTCCCAGAAGTTCTATTTTATTTTTTCCATCTCTTTTATCTTCCTCATTATTTTCTCTATCCTCCAGTGTAGCATGCCAAAGAAATCACTAATCTATTAGGAAATCACTAATCCATCCAAATACTGAGACAATTAACTAGTGTATGACCATAGATAAGTCACTTAACCTTGAAAAAGGGAATAATAAAAACCTCATAGGATTCAGTGAATCTTAAAATTTTGTACAAATGTGAGTTCTTTTTTTCATGCAAGAAATTATCATCAAATGAACTTTTTATTCTGTTATCAAGATGGTTTAAATCTAATGAGGCTGTGAGCTCCTTGAGGGCAAGTACTATTTTTTTTAAATATATCCTCAGCACTTAGGAAAGTACCTGGAACATAATGCACAATACATTTTTTATTAACTGAATGAATAATCTTCACCTCTAAATTCACAATAAATTTCTTAAATTATAGTAAATAGTATTTCAAAAGTCCCACTAAATAGTGGAATGAAAGGATGCTCTTTAAGAAAATTCATCCAACAAATGATTTTTAAAGAAAAGGAATCTGACTGCCTATATAAATATTATAATTTGAATTCCCTATAGTATATAAGTATATTTTTAAATGTATGATGCTTAAGTCCACAATGGAGTTCAGCCAAATTCATTCCTGTCATAGAAAGCACTTCCTGATGTCAGGTCTAGCTGTGTATAGGGATTTTCATGGGGATCAAGCTGTGCTGTTTTTTGGGAGTCCTGCCAACTGAGTGACATTTCTTGAGGACAGCAGCAGAATTTTGAGAAGTGGCTTTGTCCTTCTTAAAGAATGATGTTAACAGGAAGAGGGTAAACAGGAGAAGATGAAGAATCTGAAGAAGGAAGCAAGAGAAAGAGAAGATAAAATATTCAATCAACTTGGAGTAATTGGACATAATTATGTTGGAAATAAAATGTGTGCCAAAGATTGGGTGAGATGAATACACTCTACAAATCTCCTTTTGTACAGAATCATGTCATCTGGAATAAATTCACTATTTCACATCTAAAATTCACATGAGAAAAAGGCTTCTGATAATTCATCAGAGTTGTAAGAGCACATGTTTTCCTTTCTTATCTGTTGACAGATTGTTTGCTTGAATTAGATTTGCAGAAGCAAAAGCAGACATTTAATATTGTCATATGAATAATGAATTCCTGAAACTCTTTATTAATAAAATGCTGCCTAAAATATCCACATGAAATCGTTGGGTCAACTGTGCAAATAAACTGAATATACTCATCGATCTTGGCCCATTAGATATGTATTGATATGAGAAGAGCCATAAAGAAACCAGAGTCCGGATAACAAAAAGTAGCAATTAGGTTTTCCCTTAATTCCATTTCAAAAAATACTAAGTACATTAAACATTTCATTAGTTGTAGTTCTAAGAATACCTACAACAATCTCCTTTTTGATCACAGGATAATTGTAATATTGTAAGTAATATTGTAATATTGTAAGTAATAACATGGCTTTACAAAGAAAATCAATTATGTTGATAGATATGAAAACTACAAGAAAACCAAAACAAAACATAGTAGGTTTCCTTGAAAAAGGAAAAGAAAATTAAATATGTGTAGACATTTATATGGGATATTAATGCTACTCAATTATTAATAAATACATTAACATTTATATATCTAAAGGAATAATGTCTTTAAAATTAGTTAATTCAGAAAGCTATAATTTTATCTCATTAATGCTAACAGAGGCCCCCATGTTATTCAAACTCTTCTTTGGGAATTTCAAATTAAAAGCATTTTTATATTTTAGTTAATAGCCAGCAAATTGATCAAAATAATAAAAGCTGGGAAATCATTGTTTATGGTATTGAAAAAAAGCACATATTCAAGTGTTAATGGTCTAACTATTCTGGAAATTGATTTTTTTCACTACATCATCCCCCAAAAGGTGAATAAACTGCACAATCTTTAATCCACACATCAGATTGTTAGGAATGTACTCCAAGTACCTCAAAGAGAAGAGTCAAGGGCATATATGGCACATGTGTATCAGAAACAGTAAATGTGTTGGTTGTTTTTATTTTTGCAAGTTTTACTTAGGGATAGAATAAAAGAAATATATACTGAAATAGCTGCATTATGAAAGAAAACATTATCTATGATTAAACAACTTTGGAATTACTGTTCAAGCCTGCCACCTATTATTTTTAATATGTTTCATTGATGTGTTGAAATAGACCTAGTTACCTGGAATGAGGCTGGATGTGTGATGAATATGATCAAGGAACACTATCTCAAGAAAGTGTAACTGTAAATTAATAGCTACTTATAGAAGAAATATTCTCCATATATTATTGGGTACAAATTGTTGGATCTGACCAAGCAATACTTTTCTTTTGATTTTTTTTATTTTTTTTTTGTTTTGTTTTTGGATAATGACTCTTGAAATCATTAGCTTCCATTTGTCCAGTTCAAATTTTTAATGGGTTATTTCTTTATTTCAGTGAGGTCTTGTACTCCACTTTTTCTTTGGCAATTCCTGCTTTTTAATGAGCTCATCTCTTCAGTGAGTTTTTATATATCCTTTTCCATTTGGCTAATTCTTCTTTTCAAGGAATTCTTCTCTTCACTAGATTTTTTTGTGCTTCTTTTACCATTTGACCTATTCTGTTTTTTAAATTATTATTTTCTTTGATATTTTTGTGCCTTTTTTAAATCAAGTTTTTGACTCTTTTTTTTTTCATGATTTTCTTGCATCATTATCATTTCTCTTCTTTCTACCTCTATTACACGGAATTTAAAAATCTTTTTGTGCTTTTCCTTGTTTTGATAATTTTTTTTTGTTTGTTGGTTTTTGCTAAGGCAATTGGGGTTAAATGACTTGCCTTGGGTCACACAGCTAGAAAGTGTGAAGCATCTGAGACCAGATTTGAACTCAAGTCCTCCTGACTTCAGACCTGGTGCTCTACCCACTGCACCATCTAGCTGCCCCTATATTTTTCTTTTAGGTTTTGGATGCAGGAATTTTGACTTTGTTATCTTCTTCTGCATATGTGTTTTGATCTTGGCTATTATCATAGTATATTTACATAGTTAAAATTTTTAAATGTTATTTCTTCATTTTCCAGCCTATTTCTAAACATTTTAACTCTAGGTTAAAGTAAAGCTCTGCTTCCCAAGTGGAGGGGACCCAGTCCTAAGCTTCAGGTTTTTTGGTGCAAATATTTTCAGAGGTAATTTTGAGAGTCTATAAGTTTTCAATGTTTCCAAAATGGTATGAAATGTGCTTACTACTCTCTTATACTGATATTGATCTGTGAGAGACCAAAAGCACTCTATTCCATCCTGGAATTATAAGGAGGGTCCCTATTCCCTTGTGGCCACAAGCTCGAGTATGCTACTGATCCTTATCACCATGAGACTTAGATCTAGGTGTGGGCAGTAAAACAGAGTCCTGCCCCCAGTGCCAGCAAAGGGATCTTGTAATCTCCTGACCAGTTGTCTGAGCTCCATATCATGTGTATTGAGAAACTGGAAGTTACCCTGCTACCCTAATTCAGTGACTTGTAAGGGTTGCATCTGGTTTGCTGGGTCCAGTCTTTCCTGGAAAGACCTGAACTATACTGCACTCTAATCTTACCCTGTTGCAATAACCCTTTCCTGACTTTTAAATTGTCTTGAGCAGCAAAATTGTTTCACTCCATCTTTTTTTGTTTTGTTTATTTTTGTTTTAATTTAAGGTACACTAGATTTTATTTGGGGCATTATTTAAGAAGTTTTGAAGGGGTTTGATGGTTAGTTCTTATTAAATATCCCTCTAATTCATATTTTCTTCAAAATTAAATTATTCCTACTTCAAATAGTTTAAATATAGCATGATTTAATTTGTGAATTTCAGTAAGAACCTATTTTTTCTCTGCCATCTTGGCTCTACTTTTCAACTTGTATGCTTTTGCAAGCAGCCGTGTATATAACAAATTATTGTCTCAGATTAAAGTACAGACTTTACAATGATATCAATAGAAAAAATTGATATTAACAAAATAATTATTCCAATTTTTCAATGGTTGAGATAGAAGTCATTACTTGTAGGAAAAGACATTTGGAGTGCAACTCTAAGAAATCCATGTTGCTAGTGGTCCAATACGCAGCTACATTTAGAAGAAACATCCAAATTGTCCAAATTTGGATTAGACCAAATCATAAGTGAAGAGCAAGTCCCTGTATAATATGGTTTTGAAGTGATCATGAAACCTTTTCCTGAAGGTTAGGGGGAAAAAATTTTCCACAAAAACCCTTCTTTTTTCAGGAAAATAAAAAGAAAAGGAAAAAAAAAATAACTAATTATTACAAATTGTTATTGTTGATTGTCATTGTTATTATTGTTTTCTTTGTATTAAAATAATTCTGCTTTTACATTGTTTTCATCTAATTCAATCTTCTCAAAACAAATAGAATAGTCAGAACCTCTCTCCCATATAATACTCTCTCAAATACTTAAATATAACTATTAAATCTCCCCCCAATTCATATTTTCTTTAAAATTAAATTATCCCCACTTCAAATAGCCTAAGTATAGCATGATTTCTAATCTTCTAATAATTCTTAACATGTTCCTATATGCAAGCCCCAGTTTGTCAATATGATGTGATGCCCAAAACTAAATATGCTATTGATCATAGTACAATATGATAGTACTTTCATTTCTTCTGATCTAGAAACTATGCTTTTTCATGAGTCCTAAAAATCAAATTCACTTTTCAGTTACTGTGTGGCCAGATTTTAAATCCTTGTTGATTAATACTGAGACACTAAGTCCCTAATATTTTTTTTCACTTGAACTATTAAAAAGACATGTCTCCTCTACTCTGAACTTTTGAAATCTAATGTTTGAGGCTAGAAACTGGAAAATGAATGGATGCCCATCAATTGGAGAATGGCTGGGTAAATTGTGGTATATGAATGTTATGGAATATTATTGTTCTGTAAGGAATGACCAGCAGGATGAATACAGAGAGGCTTTGAGACCTACATGAACTGATGCTAAGTGAAATGAGCAGAACCAGGAGATCATTATATACTTCAACAATGATATTGTATGAGGATGTATTCTGATAGAAGTGGATTTCTTTGACAAAGAGACCTAACTGAGTTTCAATGGATAAATGATGGACAGAAGCAGCTACACCCAAAGAAAGAACACTGGGAAATGAATATGAACTATTTGCATTTTTTATTTTCTTCCCGGGTTATTTTTACCTTCTGAATCCAATTCTCCTTGTGCAACAAGAGACCTGTTCAGTTCTACAAGCATATATCGTATCTAGATAT
Organism: Antechinus flavipes; assembly: GCF_016432865.1. NCBI lineage: Eukaryota > Metazoa > Chordata > Mammalia > Dasyuromorphia > Dasyuridae > Antechinus > Antechinus flavipes. The sequence goes on along the minus strand of NC_067403.1, from coordinate 22,304,566 downwards.
ACTGCAACATATCTAACATATATAGGACTGCTTGCCATCTAAGGGAGGGGGTGGAGGGAGACAGGGGAAAAATCGAAACAGAAGCGAGTGCAAGGGATAATGTAGTAAAAAAAATTACCCTGGCATGGATTCTGTCAATATAAAGTAATTATTAAATAAAATTAAATTAAAAAAAAAGAAAATGACATAAAAAAAAGAAATCTAATGTTTGATTCCAGGTATTGGGTTTTATATTCATCTCAGAGACAAGAGATATTTGTTTAATCTCTGATTTTAGTTCTAGTAGTGGTATTCTTGTCAAAGAGTGTTCCCACATTGTTGAATTTGGATATATAATTCTGTAAGTGCTGATTATATAAAGTTGATATCAACATATAAATGTGAGAATGGGAATCCAAATTTTTTAGATTCAATAGAATGATGAACTCATACAAAGATAAATGAGACAAACATGAACCATTTATATAATAATGGTTTAAATAGAGAGTTTTAAAATAGTTAAGAAATCCAACCAAAAAAGTTCCACTATGATCCCAAAGCACTGATGATGCTCCTAACTGCCTAAGGGAGAGTTGATGGTCTCAGTGTATATAAAATGATTTTTAGACATGACCAGTGCAAGAACTTATATTGTGCATTCATTAATATTCTATTTTCTTGCATTTACTTTAAGACATCAGAATATTTCCTGCTTCTCTTTGATAATTAAAAATGTTTCACAATCGAACCCTATTGTGTGATCGTAGTTTTCCCCTATGTAGAGAGAAATCAAATGAGATGTATCAAGCACAATGATAGTCAGTAAAAATATATATTCTGAAATTTTCCCCTTTCTCATAATAGTTATTGGGAATAGCATCTTCATTTTTTATGATTTCTAGTACCAAATAAAGATGATTAATATTTTGCCTCTATATTCAGTTACACAAGTTAGAAAATTATTTTTTTAAACAATAATTTATAAACATCTTTTAAAAATGTGTTTATAAAATCTGTGTAAGGCTTATCTTTTCTCATAAAGATTTCCTTGTATAAAGGAAAAGAGTTGAATTTATTATCCCAGCTACTTGTATTTCATTTTACTCTAAGTTGAGGAAATCATTATTAAGCTTCCCTAAAACATGGTTTTAACTCAACTATCCAAATTAGGATAAAATATTTAAAAAATTAAAATTATTATTTCATTGAGAATTTTCTCTGTCTTAACTCATTTGAATTCAAATTTTAATTGTCTTGGAGTCGTTATAGACTTTCTTGTCATTCTTAAGACGTCAACTTAATGTTTATATGTCATCACTTCTGCTGTAGGTAAAATTGAGCTACAACTTCATTTAGGATTGCTAGACCTGCATACATTCTCCCAGATATGTAAGTCTATATTCACTAATATTATTAGTATTCTAATGGTCTATAAATGGTCTTGAATAATGTTCAAAGAGAGGCTTTCTTCATATGCAGTCTCTTGTTTCAATACTATCCTCAAATAATTTAGCTAACTACTAAAATTAATTGTTAAAATTAATAATAACAATAATAATAAAATTCACCACCAGTGGCAGCTGAACCCAAAGCTATGTCCATAGTACCCGTTATTATGGAAGCATTTATTATTTCCTTAGTTTTAAATGAGTGGGAATAACAGAGAGTGATAGTTAACATGAGCCTTCTCTCTGCAGGTGTATTATAAAGTGTTCGCATTTTTCATTCTAACAACATCTCTTAGTTTATTTGCCTCCTCACTGGGCTTATTTTCACAAAGTGGAGCCAAACCAATAAGAATAAATGGCAAGTTTACAGTTGTTGCTGTGATGATGGTTGAACACATGATAATTGCCCTTCCCATTTCAGCTCTTATGAGATTGATATTTGGGTTGGCTTTTACTGCAATTCCATCACTATCACTATCCCTATCAATGGTGGGTCATCTGCATTAGACTGTCTGTATAGTGGACTTTTTAAAAGACTAGTAATTCATTGGAACCTTTTAGAAATTTTTTGCCATGCTAAGGAAGACTCCCATTTTTTGTTCTTCAATCCAAGATCTCAGCCTCATGTGGACCGCTATGTTGCTACTTAAATATTTGAGTTTTTTCTTGGTGGTTTCTACAAATTTGTGACTGATGTTTTGTTTACTGGTGTTTCCATCAAGTGTTGAGCTAGGTTCTGCCTATTAGCTGTCACACTTTAGCATCATCACTTCCATAAAATTGAGTAGAAACTATACTCTTATTTATTTTTTGGCTCTGTTCTTGTTCAGTTGTGTATAACTCATCATTACCTCATTTGAGATTTTCCTGCAAAGATACCAAAGTGATTTGTTATTTTCTTCATTTTATAGGAGAGAAAACTAGGACATGTAGTTTTAAATGGCTTCTCCAAGGTTAGTAATGTCTGAAAGAAGTTTGAATTCAGAACTTCTCAACCTCAGGCTTAAAATGCTTTCTTCACAACTCCACCTAGGTATAATTTTGTTGTTTATTTCATTTAGTTTATCAAATTCATAGAGACCAAAAACAGCTACTTCTGCAGTGATCTGAGCATTTCTATGGGTCTCCACTTCAACAAAAGTAACTTCTAGGTCCTGAACTTGTCAATGTTGAGCTGCAACAGCAACTTAGACATTCTCTTTGTCTTTATTTCAGTTTTCCAAGTGATTAGTTTCAGACATCTTTTTTTTTTTTACGCAGGGTATAGAGAGGTCCTATTGAAAACTATAACATACAGCTGTTTGCTGCCTTCAGTGAAGTCCCAGACATAACCCCAAGTTCTCCCACTTTCTTGTCTCCTGTGCTCATAAACTGAGGGACAGCATATTTTTTTTTTTTGGCATAGATGCCTAAAACCAGGTTCTTGGCCATGCTTCCATTATGGGTGAGAAAGACCACAGTAGAGTTCTGGCAAGTGTGTTGCTTCCAGCTCAGCCTTCAGAACATCTCAAGAGACAGCATAAGTCACATTTGTTGGGGTGACTTTCAGAGCAATCCGGAGGCACAGATTTGAGGGAAAGGCAAAGAGAGCACAAGATATGGTTTTTCTACTCATGGTTTTTTGGTTGATTCTTGTTCTTTCCTGCTCAAAAAGGAACTAAATGACATCACCGTGTCAAAGTACAATATAGTCTGGCTGTGGTGATTAGACAGAATAAGAGATCTGTCCAATAAAGATAAAAAGCCTCTACCATCATTCTATAGGAACATGTGAAGTGGAGATGACTAAATTTGGCAATCTCAATTTTTTTTTAAACTATGGCAATTCTGTTTTGGTCATAAAATACAACACATGCTTTATTGGGGCAGTATTTACACAGCAGGATATGGTTCTTGCTTCCCATGATAAGCAGACCAGGGCTGAGCTAGCTGGAGTAGACAATTTTAGGTAGGCTTTTCCAGCTTTTTTCATGCCAGGTGATCAGTGCTGTCCTTAAAAATGCTACTTGGACATCTAGAGAGTAGCTATGTCCCCTTACTATTTTAATACAATAACAAGGCAATCTTAGGACCAGAGCTCCCTGTGTACAGGTTATGACTACAACTCTCTATGTATTTAGACTTGCTGCTCCATCATTCACCTATCATCACAGGACTTTGAGGAAGCTGAAAAAGGTAAAACAGTATGGGTGAAATCGTTGGCTCATGCATCAGTTGCATTTAAGTGATACAGGATTGTACAAAGTCATTAGTCTTAGTTTCTTCCAGAACCATCAAAATCCAGAGGCAAAACCAAAGTCAAGTTAACTGGTTATGGGTTGGGATGCAGTGGATGATCCCGGAATTTTTTATCTCTGACCAAGCTCTAAGTATTGACCAATATCTGTTTCTATATTCACATCTGCATATTCAAGTAGGTAGTCTTCACATGCTTGGGGTAGACATCTCCAACTCAATAGGGTTTGAGGACCAACAATTACCCTCAATCTAGATTAATCTGCCTGCCGAAATGGTTCACAAGTGAGAACTAGGGAGCATGTGGACAGCAAAGAACCCTGAAAAAAAGCTTGGCAGTCTTCACGCTAGACTTACTTGACTTCCCAAACAATCAAAAAAAAAAAAAAAAAAAAAAAAAAAAAAAAAAAAAACTCTTTTCTATTCCTAGAACTAGACAAATAGAGTTTGCTAACGTACAAACTAATCAGCAACTTCACCCTCATCAGAACAGAGCTTTAGCCAAAATGAACTAATTAAGCTAATACTCCTGGTAGCTCTACCACCCAGTATGGGATTTTTCACACAGCAGTGACAATAAATAATTGATGATGAGTATGTTCAAATGTATAGATTATTCTTGGAGGCTGATGTTAGGCAGTTATATTTGATCTTCCATTGTTTATGCATTCTTTGAAGTCTGCCTCATTAAAAACTCTATGTAAAATAATTAGGCAATGATATTTTTTCTAAATTGGAAATATGAAACTAATAATTTGTTCAAAGTGGTACATATCAACAGGGTATATTTCGACAATAAATGAATCTCAACAACTTCAAAGATATTTTAATTTTTAATAAAAAAATTCTTTTAAAAGAATGTTATTCAAAGTTAAATTATCTTACCCAGAAAACAGCAAGAGAAGATCTGAGGAACAATGTTGCATGAGGGGTAATGTGGTATACTCAAACTTCTGAGTTCAAATTCTTATGTCAAAATTATCAATGTGATCTTGGACAAGTCATTTAAATTCATTCCTCAGTTTTTTCATTTGAATAATGATGATGATAATAGCACCCACCTCCTAGGCTTGTTGTAAGTATCAATTGGTCTTAGATGTGTAAATTCATTAAAAAAACTTAAGAGTGTTATATAAAAACATTATTGTTAGTTTAGAGAGGATACTGGACTTAGATTCACAAAGGTTATTTCTTCAAACCCTGCCTCTAGTATCTTTCAATTAAGTGATATTGGCAAGTTACTTAACTTTGTTCAAACTCAGTTTATTCACCTATAAAAGGGGATAATATATGTATCATTTACTTCAAGGGTCTCTTATGAGACTCATCTCTGACAATTTATATTTGGTATTTTCCTTACAAATCTTGCAGCCTTTTACCAATGCCAGAAATGATTACCCTTTGATCTGAAGTATGGCTTCTAGGAAGGGTGCCATTGGAAGGTAACTCAGCACTGTGATGCTTTGACAGGAACAAGAGACTCATAATTCAGAATGATAATTATGAAAAAGATTTGACTACTTTGATCCTTACTATAACAGGATATACCTGGTGTTAGCTTTGAGATCTGATATAATCTAACATTGGTCATCAGACTTCTAACAACTCATTTCGTTTCCCAATTGTCCTGGAAGGTATTACATCAACATTTTTACTGGGAATTGCAATTATTTAGTTACTCAGGCCATGAGACATTCAGAAATACCTGAATCTCACAGGAGCCTATTCAACCTTGTCATGATTGAATCTCACATACCCTCATCTTTCCTTGCAACTCTATTAAAGTTAGACAGGAACAATATAAAGAAGCTGGTATAAAATACCATCAATGAAAATTGGGTACTTAATTGGGTGTTTATAATTGCATTGACTTCTGGCAACCCTAGAGTAGGAACATAATTCAGGTTTACTTGCCCTGTCAAATCTCACTTCTAAGTTACCCTTCTGTGCCAATAGCCAGGGAAGGTAAGGCTTCGGAAATCCTGTAGAACAGATGGAAATAGGAAACCAACTAGTCAGGGGGTATCTGGAAAATATTTAGGTATGAAATAACAAGAAGATAAAATCAAGGGTATCAACAAAAGCATGGAAAACCACGGAGCTAAAGAGTTAATGAGAAGTTTAGTAAAGATGGGCAAAGCTACCATTAATAAATGGGTGTGGACTTTTTACCTTCCTGTAAGAGAGAATCTACTTATTAATTTTTGAGTATTATGTTTTTATTATATATTTTGCTTGGTTATGATAATTTCTGTTCTTATAGTGTTATCAATGGAATTAAAAAGATATCAGAGACCTACAAGTAAAGCTGCTCTTTATTGAGGTAGGAGTAGAAATATGGAGACAATTTAACATACACCCATCTATAGAAGTAATTATTCTATGTGCATTACACATGACCTCAGGGGCAGAAATGTTCCTGGCTCATTGCTCAACTTTCCTAACATTTTTACCTTTCTTTTATATGGACCAAGGACCCATGGAATAAGCTGAGTTTGGTGAGATAGTTATATATCCCCAACACTTTGACTTGGAGTGTATGATATAAAGGAGAATGAAAAAAAAATCTGAAACACATCACTTGGTAATGCTGCCTATATTCATATGCCTAGATGTAAAAACACATACAATTCAGAGACCTAGACTATTGAAAGCAAAATCTTAACACATAAATGAGAGGCAGGAAATGTCATATTTCTAATATAAAAGAAAAAAATCATGGGTCCAAAAATCTTGGAATATCAGAAATGAAAAAAAAAAAAAAAAAAACTACAAAAGATTTAGGCCTTTTAGTACAAAGCTTCTTAAACTGTGGATTCCAATCTCATGTTGGGGAGGTCATGTAAGTGAATGTGGAAGCCATAAAAGTAATATTTATTATTGGTAAATATTTCATTTGTGTGCCTATTTTATACACCTAAATACAAGAGACTGTATAAAAATTTCTCAGGCAAATAAGGGTCATGTTTGGAAAAGTTTAATTTCAAAGTGGGTCAATAGTATGGCAGAGTAGCTTTAAAAAGATATAGAAATGCTGTTGTAACTGGATCAGGAAAGACTCAGAAACTGCAGTGTATTTAATGTAGCATTTATTATTGTGAATGACTTGAAAGATGATAGGATGATATAGAAATTACAGAATGGGTGCAGAGAAATAGTCACATATGAAAGAGAGGCAAGACAATTTTAGAAATTGTTATTAAATAATAAGTATGTTAATATTATAATAACTATCATTTATATAGTGATTGGGATGGCCTGTACATTCCAAAGTTTTTGGAACGTTTGCAACTTGCCTAATTTTCCAGGAAATAAGAAAAAAGCCAATAGTTGGATTCATTAAATTATTCCATACGTAAAATGTTACTCAGAGTCAAGTATCATTTTGTGCTGACCACTGTAAAAAAAGTTGCACATTGTGGGTGTTTTATAAATACATGGTATATAGAATTAAATTCTTTTCTTCTTCATATTTTCCCAACCTTCTTCATTCTTTATGTTGGGAGATAGAAAAGAATATGACTCAATTTCCCAAGGTATAGTTACATGACCAATGGAATAAAGTATTGGGCCACAAATCAGAAAGACTCATATTCCTCAATTCAAATTTATCTCAGATAATTACTGTGTGACCTATGTCAAGACACTTGACTGTGCATGCCTCAATTTTCTTATCTATACAATAAGCTAGAAAAGGAAATGGCACACCAGTATATTTGCCCCCAAAATGAGGTCACAGAGTCAGACATGACTAAACAGCAAATTTTTTTTCATTCTTTTCATCATTTCCATAAAATTTTCAGAGCAATATGATATTGACATAGAAATTTAAAAATCTTCAATTTGTATAATATATTTGATTTCTATTTGGGATATAACTCTGATTTCCTTCAATATTCTGTCTACCCTCTCCCCTTCTGGGAAGTGTACATCTGCTTCTGACATCTGTCTCCCATCTTCCTTTGTGAATTATGAAGCTATGCCAACTTCTGTTATCAATAAATTACTCTTAGAGTCATTTAGAGTCCATAATGCTTCTTTGATTTTCTTCCTATCTTTATGCATTTGCAAAATAACTTGGTGCTTATATTAGCTTTATTTGTTCCTTCTTCCTCCATCTTTATTATTTATAGGATGACAGACACAGATGGCATACATTGTTGTGTCCTGAAATGTAGCTATTTTTTCATTCCCTTAATTACAGTAATGCTAGTCTATATTTTTTCCAGCCTTCATCTCCACTTGGTGATGTAGATTTCCCATTTGTTATGTTTATTTATTGAACTCTAGCAGTGCACTTGACACTGTGAGATATATGCTTATATTTTCTTAACCTTTATCTCTTGTTCATATTCCTCTATTGACCTTTTAGATTATTTTAGGTGATAGCCTTAACTTACATTAATCACCTCTTTTTCAGGTGGGCAGATATTTTATGTAACAGCAAATATTCTGGAAATATTGAAAAGAAAACATTTCTATCATGTGATTAGAAACAAAATTGTCAAAAGAAAAAGAATGACAAAAGGGAAAGCAGATTATCAAAATTATGACAGACTATTAGCAAATTAAATTTTAAAGGAGGATCTGTATAAAAAGAGATAAATAAATGGCAAAAAATGGGATGGTTGGAAATACATAATAATTATAACTCCTAGTGTGAATGGGATGAACTCATAAAATGAAAGCAGATAGCACAATTGGTTAGAAACTAAAACCCAATAATGCACTGTTTACAAAAGACACATAACCCGGGAAGAAAAACAAAAATGCAAGCAGTTTATATTCATCGCCCAGTGTTCTTTCTTTGGGTGTAGCTGCTTCTGTCCATCCTTGATCAATTGAAACTGAATTAGCTCTCTTTATCGAAGAGATCCACTTCCATCAGAATACATCCTCAAACAGTATTGTTGTTGAGGTATATAATGATCTCCTGGTTCTGCTCATTTCACTTAGCATCAGTTCATGTAAGTCTCTCCAGTCCTCTCTGTATTCATCCTGCTGGTCATTCCTTACAGAACAATAATATTCTATAACGTTCATATACCACAATTTACTCAACCATTCTCCAATTGATGGGCATCCATTCATTTTCCAGCCAGAAAAGGGAAATTACAACTGTTGGAAGATATGTGGGAAATTTAAAACACTAATGTATACATATTTAAATATTATGGAGAACAATTTAGTTATATAATCAAACGACCATACAACCACATATTCTCTTTGACCAAGCAATACTGCTCCTAGGTTTGCATTCCAAAGAGATTTAAAAAAAAAAAAAAAAGGAAAATTACTTATGTGGGCAAAAATAATTTTACCATCTCTTTTAGTGATGGTAAAGAATTGAAAATCAAGGGGATGTCCACCAAATGAGGAATGGCTGAACAAATTGCTGTATATGATTCTAATGGAATATTAATGTGTTTTAAGAAATGAAGACCAGATGCTCTCAGAAAGGGAAAAAAAAAAACACACATGGAAAAAAGTTATAAAGTGAAATAACCAGAACTAGGAGAGCAGTATTGTATACAACAATAGCAACATTAGATAATGATCTACTATAAATTATTTAGCTATTCTCATCAATATAATAATTTATGAAAATTATGTAAGATGTTTGATAAAATGTACTTCCCATCTCGAAAGAAAGAACTAGTAGAGCTTGAATGATAATCAAATTTGTAATCTTTATTTATCTAATTTTTTTTGTCCAAATTTTCTTTCACAGAATTATTTAGATGGAAATGTATTCTGCATGACTACACATTGATTGTTTTCGCAATGACTTCCTCAAGGAGGAACAGAATTTGAAACTCAAAATTTCAGGGGAAAAATATTGTTAAAATTATTTTTACATATAATTGGGGAAATAAAAATCTAAAAATTTAAAGAGGCATTATATTTTTTCTTCTTTTTTTCTGGCATGGGAGTAATGTCATTCATCTGTCTGAGATTGGTATTATTTTTCCTAATAACTTTAATTCTTCCTTTTTTTATTTTATGGAGCACTTTGCATAGAAGTTAAATAAAAAGGGTAACAATATACAGTTCTACTATATTCCTATGACACATAGTTCTAGGCTTTAATATAGTTAATGAAGCAGAAGTAGATTTTTTTGCCTTGGAACTTCCTTACTTTCTCTGTAATAGAGCGGTATCTTAAGCATTAGCTTTCTGGCATGTGAAATTAATTGAATAGTTTGATAATTTGAACTTTCCTTGACAATGTCCTTCTTTAGGATTGGGGTGTAAACTGATGTTTTCCAATTCAGAAGCCACTCCTGAGTTTTCCAAATTTGCTGACATATTGAAAACAGCTCTCTACCAGCATCCTCCTTTAGAATTTTAAATAGCTTAGGAGGGATTGTGTCACCTTTGCTAGTTTTATTGTTAGCAGTGCTTCCTAAAGCCCACTTGATTGCTGCTACTGCTGTCTCCTATACAATTTTGAGAAGCTCTTTCAAATCTTCTTCAGGAATCCATCTACTAAAGCTAAACCTGTAATGGGCTGAGGCTTGAGTTGATGCACTGAGGTCCCAAGCACATGAGGCTAAATAGTAATTGGACCATACTCTATAAATACGTAAGCTTGGAGAAAGAATGGCCCCCACCCACTCTTTGTGCAAGTCCTGATGTGTTGTATAGGAAATGACGATTTTGGTGGGTGGAGGCAGGGGAGTGGAAAAGGAAGGGGAAGGGAGACTTTTGGGACGGCCATTGCCACGGCTGCCTCCACAGTTGGCTCCACGGTTGGCTCGGCTCGCGTCGCTCTCTCTTAGCTGGCTTCCTGTCGCAACTGCCTATATTTGCTATCGCAATCTTTCTTGCCTATATTTGCTATAGCAATCTTTATTCACCTCTTCACTTCAATAAATATTGAAGATTTTTCCCTTAACCTGAATTCCTGACTCCGGCTGACTTTAAACACGCGGTCATTACATAAACCCTTAAATTTGTTCATTCCTTAACTTCATATTCATAATGGTTATTTAAGTAATTACTATATGATTGGATTTTTTCCTGCTCTCTTCAATTTATCTATTTTCATTAAGAAGCTCAGGATTTGAGCTATAGCCTCTTCCACATTTTGTTTTAACTGACTATAAAATACAAACAACAACAACAACAACAAAAACTTTCTAAACTTTGAATGAAAAAACATAATCTCAGTCTATTGATGTCCATCTGATGCTGGCCATGTGTAGTGTCACCTTTCAGTTTGTTGAAACAGAGTGTTTGTTATGACAAGTGAGTTACCTGGAGAAAACTCTATTAATCTCTGCCCTATTTCATTTAGTACTCCAAGGCCAAACTTTTCTGTTGTATTTCATTGCCTTTTTGGTGTTCTAATCCCCTATAGAGCATGAGATGCTTTTTTTTTTTTAACTGTTTCATTTCTAGAAAATTTAAGTCTTCATAGAATTAATGAACTTTGGTTTCTTGAGCATTAGTTGTTGGAACATAGACTCATATTAGTGTGATGTTGAATGGTTTACATGATTTCACTTGTAAAACTAACATCACATTACTTGCCTTAGTGGGTGGGAAAGAGTCAAAGGGAGAGATATCAAAACTTAGTTATTTAAATTTTAATATATGCATATATCAACTATATTTTATATAATTAACACATTTAAATAAGAGAGAACTATTACCAAAAAAAAAAAAAAAAAAGAATGACTCCAGCTGCCTTTGGCTATATCCTAGAGCATCCATGTATAAGCACATTCTGTATATTAAGCTTAAATGGGGGAAATAATGATTATTCGAATTTGAATAGAAATTATGAAAAATTCTTGACTTGTAGAATCTATAAAAGAAGTTAATATTAATTTTCCTCTTCTGGTTTTTTATTTGTTATTTCTCTTTATGACTTAGAGGTATAGCATGAATGAAACTATAATTGGTATTGTTACACTTATTTTTAAAACATTTACTTGAAAGGTTTTCAGATACCTGATTTTGATACAACTTGTATATATTTTTAGTAGAAAAGATTTCAGTTTAAATGAATTCTTAAGCACCATTCTTGACTTTTTTTTCTCTCTTTTTTTATTTCATAACTTTTTATTTACAAGTTATATGTATGGGTAATTTTATAACATTAACAATTGCCAAACCTTTTGTTCCAATTTTTCCCTTCCTTCCCTCCAGCCTCTCCCCTAGATGGCAGAATGACCAGTAGATGTTAAATATATTAGAATATAAATTAGATACACAATAAGTATACATGACAAAGAATCGGACTCTGAAATATTGTACAATTAGCCTGTGAAGGAAATCCAAAATGCCGGCAGGCAAAAATATAGGGATTGGGAATTCAAGGTAGTGGTTTTTAGTCATCTCCCAGAGTTCTTTTGCTGGGCGTAGCTGGTTCAGTTCATTACTGTTAAGCATCATTCTTGACCCATATTATATTTCATGGCTATGAGCTACCTGCTATGTGGGGGTGTGTGTGTGTGTGTGTGTGTGTGTGTGTGTGTGTGTGTGTGTGTGTGTGTGTGTGTGTATATATATATATATATATATATATGTATATGTATGCATATATATATATATATATATATAAATTTTTGCTGTATTTTAAAAATCATTTTTATTAATTCAGCATTGGTTATAGGCATGGAAACGTGCTATTTAATCAGTAAGAATCATCCTGCCAACTTCATTTTCCTACCCCTTCTTAAATAGACATTTTGTATTAGGTTGTGCTGAATATAGTAACCTATCAGAAATTCACTGTGACTGTGGTACAGAATTCAACATAAAGAGAGTAGATGAGAACCTCAAGGTCAAAATTCAGGTGTTAATAAGAACAGAGTTTTTCAAAGCTTTCTTAGCTCTTCTGTTGAATTCCCAGATGTTCCAGGCTTGTAAAGGCAAGGAAAAGGGCAAGAGGAGGTTATTTCTCCACAGTATGATGGTTTTTATTTTATTTTTATGTATACCATATCTCAGTATCATTCAATACACTCAGGCATCTCTGCATTTTTGACTGCATTTTGTAGGACTAACTTGGATCAATAAGAGATCAGAAAGAAATACCTTGACCTTAAGTTAGTTTGTTCTTTGCTTTGTGATTATGAAGAATTGTAATATTTAAAGAAAAATTTGAGAATTCAAACCTTATATTCAAAAATATGAAGTCATTTAGAGAAAAGGCTCATGGGAAAATACAAAGATAGTGTTTCAAGCTGAGCATAGAATCACATTTGAATATCAAACAAATAAATTGACACTGCTATACAAATTACAGTGAGTCTAAATTGCTTTCCCAAGTATAGATAACACTGTCACCTGGGAAACAAGCCGGCAAGGTATACATATAGGCTTTACATTGATTTTAAAATGTTCTTTTCCTAGTATTCTCAGACATAGACAGGAAAATAATAAAATTATTCCTTGTATGTATTATTTGTTATCATGTCTCCTCCCAAATCTCTGACAATTGCTATATTTATAAGGAAGCTGGCTTCAACTTCTTGTGAAAAGATACAAGTTTTTCAAGTGTGTATTCGTGTGTGTATGTGAGTGTGTGTGTGTGTGTGTGTGTGAGAGAGAGAGAGAGAGAGACAGACAGACAGACAGACAGAGAAGCCCTTTCCAATCATGGACACTTACTAAAATCTTTCATTGGATACCAGCAGGTACTTTGGCAGCTTTTTGCTTCCAAGATAAAGGTTTGCATATTTATTTTCCTCTCAAAAGGGAAAGGAATTATGAAATATGATAATCACTATTTTTTTTTCATATTGTGGTTGTTTTTTTTTTTTTTTTCTTCTTGTGTTAGACCGTTCAATACCTATTTTCTGAGAATGCAGTACTAATCCTGGGTTAGGTCAGTCTTTCAGAGAAGTAAAGGCTGACAGATAGTGGGTGGGTATTTGGTTCAAAGAAATTGTTTAATCATGATTTTGTGAACAGATCAGTAGCTTCTGTTTAATTACAAAATGCAATTATAAAACTATTTTGTGATTGCTTATTAGATATATAAATACAGTTTTAATACAATGCCAAATTAGGAATTGATGTGGTGTGAGAAGGCTGGAAAGGCATATAGCTAATTATGAGAATTTCACTCAAAAGTTTACTTAGAAGAAACCAGAAGAAGTAGTATAGAATCTTTTTTAAAAAAAATCATTCAGAGAAAGGAAAGTTTTCTACATTAAGTATTATAATTTCTAAAGAAATATTTCTGGAGAGAATTAAATAGTGAAAAACAACTTTATTTTTTCTGAAACTTTAAATTAGGGTTAGCAGATTTCTTGGTTTGAATTTCTCTTGAATTTGAATCTGTTTGAATCTATTGAATTCCCCTCCTTCTTCTTCTTTGTAATAAAGCAGAGTGAAGAGACAAAAATAACAATTTTACAAGAATACCATTACAAAAATAATAAGTTACTCAACAAAATTTTATTAAATATTTTTTTTTATATTTCCAAACACTCTACAATGTAATACATGGAGATACAAGTATAAGCAAAATAGATTGTCCTCAATGAACTTACATTATAACTGAAGAGGATAACACATACAAAATGAAATAAAATGATGGAGAGAGTTGAATGAAAGAGGAATCTTGAGGAGGGGTATGATGTCATCCTTCATTTGAGATACAGTTAAAGCATGACCTAAAACTCGCTATTATGCCGTCAATTGCTCTCCTTTATAGTAAGACAATAACTGATACCTACATAGCGCTTTAATGTTAATCCTCTTTTATATTCTGGAGCAAAATGAGAAAAAAAGAAAAAAATATTTTAAATGGTTTAACAATGAAAAATAAGGATATCGCTTTGTCACCATATCTTCCAGTTCATCAATCCTAATACAACCTAATGTGATCCTGTGCTATCACATGGAAAGTTTTATAACATAAAAAGTTTGAGAGACACAGTTTGGAGTAATCATGTTATCAGTCCTACTAGAGAATCATCAAAGACACATCATGGAAGCTACTCAATACTCATATGCCCCAGTATGTACATTGTCCTGAGAGTGACAACTCACAATTGGTTAACAAGTTATTTAAGAATTTAATATAAAAATGAAGGATGAGCTTATTCTAATGAAGATATGTGAGACATGACTGATCACTCAGTCTTTGTCAGAAACTTACCTATGCTCATATTACCCCATCTAGAATAATTTAGACAGAAGCGGGAATTCATTTCTACCCATACTTGTCTCAGTAAAACCCAATGGGAATCCATCAATTCACCTAAGCTAAAACTTCTTTACTTTTTGAAGAGCTTGAAGTTTTCAGAGGTGGTATCTCTGCCCATGATTTCAGCTCTTTATCAACCCTGCTCATCAAAGGCTGACTGCATATTCTAGAGGGACTGACTTCTAAATAATAAAAAGAAAGGAGGGAGGGGAAACCCTCATTTCTAATTCAATAATTGGCTATTAGTATAGGAGAAAAATAATCCTTTTTCTCAGCATCGGAGTATGAAAAGATTTAACCACAAATACTCATAAGATACAAGAGAGTTATGGAACAACATCATTTTTCAGGTAATGGGAAGCTTTAAAGGTTGAACATATTTACAGCACACATTTTGTTCAGGATTATTTATGGCATACTGTTTATGTTTCTCTCAATGTTGAGAAAGACAAAATCATTTGTAGGAAATCCATATGATGCACATACATATGCATAAGTGCATATGTACGTATATGTGGGCATGTATGTGACTATATATACAAATATGTATGTGTATATATAGATAGATAGATAGAGATGACTCTTTATCAAGTAGCAGTAAGTAATTATGTAATGATAAAGGCAAAGAGGATAAGTTTTATCTTAAAAATAGACTATTCAAAGTAGGTAAAAACTAAAGCATTTTCCCCCAGAAATACTAAATGTATTTTAGTAGAAATTTATTTTAATGTTAATTTGATTTAAAATGACTTACAATAATGGTTTCCACAATACATATTTCACTTTTGCTGGCAGTGTTTTTGCTTTTAGTCCTTCGTCCTTATTTTTTTTTTTTTGTCCTTGATTTCTGTGTCACAAAATTGAGGGGATGGAGACAGTGATTAATATAATCTGGATTCTAATTCCTTCTGGAAAGTACAGCTTCTGCCTCATTGTATTAAGTCTTCCTAGAAACATAGAGGTAATTATTTTCTACCAAAAATAAAGTTCAAGGTCAATGAAAGATTGATCTATGGATTTCTTTTCAGAAATATTTTTCATTTACAGAACATGGAATAATTATTACATGTAAAATAGATAGAAATTATCTTTGGTCAATTAAGGGCTATTAGAAATACACACACACACACATATATATTTAAATTGTGTATAAAAATACAAAGTTTCTTTGAAATAACTAATCATTCAGTCTTTTGAAAAGCTTCATGGTCAACCAATTAAAATGGGGTCCTTCATTTTTTTTTTCCCTCACAATTTGAAATGTTTTTTTTATATTATACCATATATATATATAATAGCTTATATTAGTAATGGGGTTCAATAAAACTCTAAGTTCAGGAAAATTTAAGTAGGTTAAATGAGTTTTATGAGTGAGGTATGTTGTATAATATTGTCTCTAAAAGGGACATAATTTGTTGCTATATCTAAAAAAAGCATGGTTTGTATAACCAATATGAAGGTGACTATATTGGGATAATTAAGAACCTTTGTTGTTGCTGTTATTGCCTTTATTGGTGTGTGTTTCACTTGGATTTCCTTTCCCTTTCCTTCAGTGCATTACCTCTTAAGGAACATATGAAATACTTTTTTTCTTGAATAGATTAATAAATTCATGATCTTAAGTGTTTCAGATCAAGCCCCACCTATTCCTTCATAGTTGTAAACTGTTCAATTCTGCCAATATATATCAATACCTCTTCTATAGTTTTTTTTATTATTGTTGTTGGTGTGTGTGTGTGTGTGTGTGTTTTTTTGTTTGTTTGTTTTATTTTTAAAAAGCTAACTGTGGACACTGAGAAATTAGGTGATTAACATGAGTTAAATAGGAAGTATAAGGCAGGGACAGAATCCAGATCATCTTTACTCTATGTATGATTCTCTAGCCTCTGTAAAATCCTGCCTCTTATGATTTTTTGATTATGTAATTGTGGTTCACATTTTTCCATAATTGCTCCATAAAAAATCTACCAGAAATTCCTTTCTCTTTTAAATATCAGAAATCAGTGTAGTTGATCTCCTTCCTGTCTCTACCATGAAATACACCAGACCAAATCCTATTGGGTAATTTCAGAAAAAAAAAAAAGTTATGTTAATACTTAATCCCAGTTTATAATAGAGGGACAAAAAAGAAGGATTGTGGGTAGGAGTAAATAGATATGGGTCAGGAGTCGAGACCACCCTTGTGTCCACTAATTGCCCATGCTGTGCACCAGTGCAAAAGAAGGACCGCATCTCCCCCAGATTCATAGTGTGACACCAGACTGGGGAAAGGTATTTACTAGAAACTACCCAATTCCTGGTCACAGACCCAGGGAAGATTAAGAAAGCAACCTGCTTACAAGAGTGGTAATCCTGGTTAAGGAAATTGTGGGTATTGTTCTACCTCATCTCTTCATTCTGAACTAGCAAACGTCTAGATAGCTGATAGGAGATAAATAAAACACCAGTCTACCATTGTTCTGACCAAAACCCAACATATAGGTTTGCAGACTTGAGACCAGGGAGAGAAACAATCAAATCCTGCCCTGGATCAGGCAATTTTGTGGGCATTAAAAGCTTGCAGGTCCCCTGAGATCTAGGAGATACAATAGTCAACAACTAAAGGAAACGGCAATAGCATGAATCCAGACCCTTCCATCAGATATTTGGTAAAGCCCATCCCTAAACACCAAATTAAAACTAAATGCAAATACCCAAAATGAGTTATTATGGCAACTGGGATATATAAAATGCAAATACAGAAGACAAAAATAACTCAAAAACATTTCTGAGTAATGCCACAGAGAAAGACATAACTCAGGAACAAACATCTAGAATCCTGGAAAAGATAAAGAGTTTACACAAAGAATTATTATTATTATTTAATATTTCAGTTTTTTAATTATATGTAAAGAAAGCTTTACATTCATTTTCATAATATTTTAAGTTCAAATTGTTTTTTTTTCCTCTTCTTCTCTTCCCATTCCCTCACAAGGCAGCAATCAATCTGATATGGATATGTGCAGTCATAGTAATCTTATCTCCATATTAGTCATGTTATAAAAGAAGAATCAGAACAAAATGGGGAAACTATCTTAAAGAAAAACCAAACAAAAATTTAAAAAATGAAAAAAGAAGAAGGGTGAAAATAATATGCTTTAATCTCCATTCATATCCCATAGTTCTTTTTCTGGATGTAGATAAATATTTTTACCATGAGTTCGTTGGAATTATCTTGGATCATTGCATTGCTGAGAAGAGGTAAGTTTATCATTGTTGCCCATCACACAATATTTTTGTTGCTTTGTACAATGTTCTCCTGGTTGTACTCACTTCATTTAGCATTCATGTTAACTCCAGATTTTCTGAAATCTGCCTGTATATTATTTTAATAGCGTAATACTATTGCATTACATTTGTTTACCACAATTTGTCCAGGTATTCTCCAATTGATGGGTATTCCCTCAGTTTCCAATTCTTTGCCACCATAAAATAAGCTACTATATTTTTGAAGTTTGTGCATCCTTTTGATGTAGATATAGTATAAGATTTGGAGTTAAATGCTTGAGTTAAAATTATGCTTGTGTCATCATTTTATATCCATGTGATCATGGTTAAAAAATAATTTTTTTCTGGTGTTTCAATTTATAAATGTAAAAATAAAGAATGAGGTAATTGACTAGTTGACCTATAAATGTCATTCCTGTTCCATTATCCAATTGTTATTCTAATAAATCACTTCAATTTCATTTTAGTATTATTCTTATTAATGTTATTGTAATCAATCATTCTTTTTTAAGGGTCTGTTTCCTTCTTAAGGTTATACAAGGCCTCCTTAAATTTCTTATATTCATAATTTTTATGTAACAGTAATATTCTGTTACATTTATGTTTCACAATTTGTTGGCATATGCCTCTAATTAATGGACACATACTAGTTCTTTTGAAAATATAAGAGAATATACTATGAATATTTTTGCATATATGGAACATCATGCACATATGTCTTCAATCTCATTGGATTTATGCCCAGTAGTAGATGCTCTGAACCTGAGGGTATAGACAACTTAAATTAGCCTTCTAACATCATTCCTGATTGTTTTTCCTCGGAATAAATAGACAATGTAACTAGCAGTACAAGTATGTGCCTGCTTTATTTCAATCACTCCAATAATGACTATTTATTTCCATGAAAACTCAGTTCTTCAAAGACAATTTTAGCATGCTATTCATTAGATCCTACCTCACTTGAAAGTACATTGCAAGATTGTGGTTCTGATAGTCACTTTTGTTCCATGAACACGAACTAGAGATATTATCTATGAACTTTGCCTCATATAATATCCTAAGCAAGCTTACATAAAATTAATTTTCAGTTACTACTGAACCAGGCTACATTTAAACTAGATCTTCAGAAAGTATTATTAGTGTTCAAATTTTATTGAACACACTTGAGTTGAATTTTTTAAGGCTTAAAAGAATATTAATATGTCTAATGAAACTCCTTTCTAGTATGGTTTATATTTTGTTCACCTTCATATTTTACCTAAATTCTGACCTCATGATATATATTAAATTTATGATATTATTTAAAGCACTTATTTCTCTCTTAAATTATTTAGTCCATTAAATGGAGAATGTTTAAACAAGTTCTGTTATGATTGTAATGGAATGATATTTTGCTTTAAGAAATGACAACAAGATTTCAGACAGAAAAAACAAAACAAAACAGCAAAGATGTAAGAAATGATGTAAAATGAAGTAACAAAAACCAGGAGAACTTTGTGCACAGTAACAGCAATATTGTTAGCTGAAGAATAGTAAATAACTTAGCTACTCCTAGCAATACAATAATCCACAATAATCCCAAAGAGCTAATGAAGAAGTTTGCAATCTGTCTCCAGAGAAAAAAATTGATATTCACTGAATATATACTGAAGCATGCTATTTTAGAATATTTTTTCTTTCATTTTTTCTTTTGTTTGTGTCTTCTTGTACAAAATGACTAATATGAAAATATTTTACATAATTGCACATGCACACCATAAATCTGATTGCTTACCATATCAGGGAGGAAGAATGGAAAAGAGGGATAGATTTTGACATGTAAACATTAAATAAAAATGTTTTTAAAAATGAAAAATAAAATAAAACAAAGCACCTGAATTGGGGGGGAGGGGGAAAATCACTCATAT
The DNA here is from genome assembly GCF_016432865.1 of Antechinus flavipes. Lineage (NCBI taxonomy): Eukaryota > Metazoa > Chordata > Mammalia > Dasyuromorphia > Dasyuridae > Antechinus > Antechinus flavipes. The sequence continues at coordinate 22,284,560 of NC_067403.1, read as the reverse complement.
TGTGCTGATATATGAGTGAGTTATTAGATACAATTTGGTTGAACACCATTTTTTTAATCCATTTGAAAAGATTTTTTAATCACACACCAAAGTTTGTGATAATGGTAGGTCTAGACTTTCAAAGACTTACCAGTTCCCACTAAGATATGACTTTCATTTCATGCCTAATAAGAGATAACATGTATGTATATCCTCTGAGAATCAACACAACAAGCATCTGTAATAACTTTTTATCACATTGTCTGCACAGTGATGAATTTAATAACAGCAGCAACTTTTAAAAATAGTATCCCAAATATAGAGATCATGATCTCTATTAGCAGAGGAATTAAATATGTAAATTACTGAATAATCAAAAACAACATATTTCTCCTGATTTTTCTATCTTCACCAATATTCTCTATAACAGATCTGGAACTCTTTATTTCAGACCTGGGTAATCATACCCTTAGCATAATGAATCTATTTAAAGGATACAAAAAAATGCTTTATGTTCACATCTCTTCCAAATATCTGTGTCCATCATATTTTATGACTTAGCTTCCATGATTGTTGCTGCTTCTGCCAGTCCACTCTCTATTCCTTCTTTCACTTCTCTATAGGATATTTTCTCTTCTATTAGAATGTAAGTTCCTTCAAGCTAGGGGCTATAGTTTATATTTATATATCTAGAATTTTGCAGTGTGTGATTTACATGAAGAGCTTAAAAATGTTTGATGATGATAGCTTTTCCTGTTTTTTTTTTTTTCCCTGACTCATTTGCCCATTCTAAATATCACAGCTTAAAGTGGGATGGTATATATTGATGAAAAGGAAATCTTTCTAATATACACATTTTTACACTTTACACTGAAGTATTTTTATATCTAATTACTGATCCAATTCTAACACTTTTTCTTTCCAGTTCCAAAGTACTGTTTTATAGAAGGAAAAATAATAATTTGCCCATGTACTCATTAATATACATTATTTTGATGTACATTATTTTATATACATGTATATGATCTCTTTGTACCTTCTTCCAAATATTCATAATATTCATAATTAACACTTATACTAGCTGTGTTATTTCTTTGGTGCAAAATGAACTATATCTACACAAGATTTACTAGCAGCTCCCCATAAATTGAAAATAACTAAAATTAAATCATGCCCCAAGGTAACAGTGATAAAATAAACCCTCCCTCTTTAATGTGTCAACATGTTATGTGGCATATGCATTGTATACATTATATAGTCATCAATCTATAATATATCAAGATGTTAAAAACAGCTATTGTCAGTCTAAGTTGCTGCATATCAAAACTTCACTGCTTCCTCTGCAATTCTTTACAAGATTCTAAGAAATTCAACTCTAATCATTGCTGGGTACATTTCAGCAATTCTCTCCAAAGTACTTGGCGCAATTTCAGAATTATAAAATGGAAATAACTTTTAGAAAGAAAAAATGGAAGGGGAGGGGAGGAATAAAGGAACTGAAGAATCTGGGGGGGGGGAATGACTTTTGATCTAACCATTGTATACAGCTTGAAATTGAAAAATTTCATAAACCCAAAACAATATTTGCAAGATAATGGCTTTTTGGGGAGAGTGGGATGGGAAGATTGCTTATTTATATATCATTTTGGTCATAGAATCATTTTTTTTCTTCTTTTCTAGACCTGTAATTTCATTAGAATGAGCAATTCCTAGTGTAAACTTCCCTCTACCAAACCATAGTACTACAATTCTTTCATGATGTGTAGTATTTAATATTGATCAAGTAGACTGAGGAGTAATGTAACCTATGCACATATAGAAAATCAGAGGCAGAATATGAATCCAGCGTTGTTTTTTTTTTTTTTCCTCCAAAGTTGGGCCTCTAAATCTAATATATATATATATTTTTTTTTCTTGAACTCTATTTTGCAAAGTAAATAAGTAGTAGGTAAGTAAATGAATGGATAAATTAATAAAGGAAAGACAGATGAATAAGTGAATAAGCAAATAAATAAATAATGACCAAGACTATGTGATAAGTGACATCATAAGACAACATATACAGTCTTTATCATACTAGTGCTCTCTCTCTGCCTGCATCACTCCCTGTCTGTCTCTTGTTTCTGTCTCTGTATCTGCTCTCTTTGTGTTTTTTTTTCTGTCTCTCGCTGTCTCATTCTGTTTCTCTGTCTCTATCTTTCTATTAGTATCTGTCTGTCTTTCTGTCTGTCTCTCTCCACAAAACTGGCTCTGAATTTTTATTTTGTTTTATTCGTCATTTTCAGTTTTAGGAACAAGGAAGTTATCCTCTCATGTAATAGTTCCGGCCATGGGAACCTTGAAGCCCACAATTCTAGCTCAGATATCACAACTAGGCCAGTAAAGCACTAAAAAGCCAGATTCCTAGGATTCAAGCCCAAGGGTCTTTGAACTTGGAATCTGATGAAACTGATACTATATAGGAAATGAGCTATTATGTAATCTCCCTATTTCTGGCAAGAAAGTGAGGAGGCTTATTACTCCCAAGGTGTTGAGATAAATGTTTTTATGTTCATAATTACTATTCCTTTGAAATAAATGTTGCTCTGTAAAACTTAATCTATTAAGTGATTAAAGAGGAATGGGAATGTTAAATCACTAAATTTTGGGGAACTCTACCTAATGACAGTGACCATTCCCCACACCACTTAAGAATATAGCAGAACTCTGTGGAGGGAAATAATCATAACCACATCTGAAGGGGGAGGGGAAAAAAAGGGAAAAATGTACGATAACTTTATTATACATTTCAAAGGAATACAAAGTTATATAATACATTTGTAATTTAATTTGCATCATCATCATCATATGCTGTTATGAAAATATGTGCTTTATTATATATATATATGTATATACACATATACATAATAAATAAAAATTTTTAAAAAGAAGCATTTATTAAGCACCTACTTCATGCCAGGTACTACACTAAGTGATTTACAATTATCTCATTTGATTCTCATAACAACTCTATGAGGTAGCTTTTTATGTGCCAACTTTGGTGCATGTTCACATCAACTAAAATAATGGCAGTCATTTAGGAGAAGAGAGAAGAGAGAGACATACTTCTCTGAGAAAATAGTCTTTACTCCCCTATGGTGGAATAGTTGAAGCAATTTCTCAAACCATAACAGAAACAGTCTTTTTTTTTCTTTTTCTTTCTTTCCTTCCTCTCTTCCTCCATCTCTCTCCATCTTTCCTCCTCCCTTCCTCTCTCTTTTTCTCTCTTTCTTTTTCTCTTTGTTGCATAATATTCAGTGGTAAAGGTCTTACTTACCTTAAACATGGCTAAGCTGAAGGAAAGCATATCCTCTTGTGGCCCATAAAAATGGGCTAAGGGATTTGATCTATTTCATTTGCATTTTTAGGTTTATTTGTTTGTTTTTTAGTTTTTGCTGTAGGCAATAAAATCCGCAGATCAAGGATGCTGAGCTGTGGTGGGATTCAAGCTCATTAGGGAAGGCCTGAGATTCTAGAGTTCTGGCATAAAAATGAAAAGAGCCATAGGATTTGGAAGTTGGTGAAACTTGTTTAATATAGGAACTACATCAACATGGGAACCTAATCTCCTCATTTCCCTAGAGCCTGAGGTATTCCTTCAGAGATTGGCAGGGGGGAACCATCTGTGTATTTGGTCTTGCTTTAACTTTGAAGTAAAAATTCTTTGAAAAGCTCTTCTAAATGATTAAGTGGGGCTGGGGTTCTAAGGACACCTAAAATTGAGGGGAGAAATTTAGTAGAGGCTCTAGGCAATGACAGAGAATAGAAAACCCCAAATGAAAGATTTTAGAGAACCCTGGGAAGAGTGATGAAATACAGCATACTGGGCCATCAGATAATGGGAGCCAAATAGCAGGTATCACATTTTATTACTCTAAAGTGTGTTAAACCTAAACTACTGTTTCTCCCCCACCCCTCAAAAAAAAAAACCTAGGAAACCATTTCTCAAATTATTTTAAATAGAAGATTTAATATCAGTGAAGTATTAAAATTGGTTCATGTTTATAATGTGATATAATTTTTACTTTAGATTTCCATTTTGATTTTTGTTCAAACAATCATAAAAGAAAGATCTTAACATCACCTTTAACTACAATCCTGTGATTACTGATTTAAAGCCAGATGTCCTGAAGAATAAAGTGAAGTGGCCTTTAGGAAACACTGCTAACAATAAAATTAGGGGAGTTGACACAATTCCTGTTGAGCTATTTAGAATCCTAAAAGAGAATGCTTGGTAGAGTGTTTTACTCAATATGCCAGCAAATTTGCAAAATCAGCAGCGGCTACTGTATTAGGAAAGATCAGTTTACCTCCCAATCCTAAAGAAGGATGTTGAAATGCCATGTTGGAATTACCAAACAATTTCACTCATTTCACATAGCAGGAAGAGTTTGCTTAAGATTCTGCAAACTAGACATAAGCAATATATAAACTGGGAATTACTAGAAAGATAGGCTGATTTTCTAAGAGATCAAGTAACTAGAAACCAAATTGCAAAATTTGTAGATTATGGGGAAAGCAAGGGAGTTCCAGAAAACAAAGTACCTACTTCTGATTCACTGACTACACAAAAACTTATTATGACTGTTTTTGTCATAATACAACACAATGTCACAAGTCCTCAAAGATATGGGAGTCCTCAAATCACCTTACTTGTCTCCAGAGGACCCTGTATAAAGGTCAAGAAGCAACAGTTAGAATTGCATATGAGACAACTAATTGGTTTAAGATTGGAAAAAGAGCTGCTTATGTCACCTTATTTATTTAACTTATATGCAGAGTACTTCATGTGAATGGCCAATTTAGACAAATAAAAAGCCAGAATTAAGGTTGCTGGAATAAATGTCAATGATTTCAAATATACAGACCATACCATTCATGGCAAGAAAACAAAGAAGAATGAATATATGTGAACTAAGATCATGCAAGTTGTTCCTGTCATTTCCTGGCAAATGGAAGGAGAAGAAATGGAAATAATGCCAGATTTTATATTCTTGGGCTCAAAGATCATTGAAGATGACAAGTGCAGCCACAAAATTAAAAGATGCTTGCTTCTTAGAAGGAAAGCTATGGAAAATCTGGATAACATTAAAAAAAAAAGATATATCACCTTTCCTAAAAAGGTGTTTATGGTCAATGCTTCCCCCACCCCACTAGCAATACATGGCTGTGAGAGTTGGACTATAGGGAAAGCTGAGTGCCACAGAATCAAAATTTTCAAATTGTGGGGCTGGAGAACATGTTTGAAAATCCTTTGGACGGCAAGGAGATCAAATCCATCAATATTTAAATATATTAAATCAAGCTTTTTACTGGAAACCTTAATTCTCTGGCCACAAAATAAGAAGATGAGACTCATGGAAAAAGACCTAATGTTGGGAAAGATTAAAGGGAAAAGGATTTGTAAGGATGAAATGGATAGATAGTATCATGAAAACAATGAGCACAGACTTGGACATACTTAAACAGGTGTTGAAGATAAAAGGGACTGGTAGACCATGCTCCATGTTTAAGCAACTGGACAACAAAAACAGCCCTCAAAATCCATCCTCAGTCAGGATTACTTAGCTTTAGTCTGCTGCTTCTTCTCCTTCACATTTTCATCTTCTCAGTGGGTTCTTTAGTCTGCCATGATTGCCTTATTGTAGTATCATTTAAATTAAATAGAAACGAGGGCTCCTAATCAAAAGTCAGGATTCTTGTGGGCCACACATTGATTTAGTTTTAAAATGTTATTTTCTTTGTTTTATTGTATTTTTTATTTGTTTTATTAATACTTCACATTTGTATTTTAATCTCATTCACATCTTTTTGTTGTGAGCCTTTTGCCCTCCCTGGCTGCATGTTTAACACTTCTGCCTCACAACTATGTCCTATACTCCATTGTCCTTTACTTCATTATACTTCACTACCTAGAATTCATATCCATTAAAAACTATTGCTAAATGTTCATATCTGATACACTATAATAAGCAGCCAAGCATCTCCTGTATGTAAGACATTACATACACTGAGTATATACATACAAAAATGGTGTAAAACCATTGCATTCAAGGAAGTAATATTCCACAGTTGGTACAACATAATCCCAGATGTGTAAATGTAAAATTACTTGAAGAATTATTAATGACTAAGCTTGGCTTGGGCTAAGAGAAATATATTGCAATAACAATGTATTTCAGTGATGTAATACAGCCCCTGTACTTCATGAGTTTGCTGTTTAATCCAAATTGTGTCAATATAAAAATACATAGACCCTGTCTACACATTGAGCAAAATAGTTGGATGAAAAGGGGAAAGTTCAGTCAGCCATTTATATATAATGCCAGAGATCCAAATGGCATCATGTAGAGTAGACCTGAATGTTTGTTCTACTCATTCTTTCATTTTTCATCCAGCTGTTTGGGCATTCTTTAGACACAGTTATAGAGTAAGGTGAATGGCTAACATAAACAGACAGAAAGCTTTTTAACTATATATAAAAGGCAATTCTTCTGCATGCTGTTGGGGTCTTTTGAAAATATGAATGTGTCCTAAGGAGAAAAGACAACGTGAGAGAAAAAAAAAAACACAAAAATGTAATACATACAAAACATCAGTTGCTAAAGGCAGACAGGATAAAGATTTGTTATAGTAGGAATCATATAAGCTCAAAGGGCAGAAAGAAATAGGGCGCAATTGAATACAAAGAAACTTTCTTTAAACCTAGAGATACCAAATAGAATCTCTGTTTGGAAGATGCAGCCAAACAGATGGTTATATGAATAATGGCCTTGCCCATTGCTCCCTTTAGTTTGATCTGGTTTTGCAGTACAGGCTAGTATTTGAACACCATTGAAGAATATTCTAGGACCTCAGTAATCTTGGGATCCCTTTCAGAGAATACAATACCTGTGATATATACCTCAGAAATACTTATCAATTAATAATTGGCATTGTATCCTTGAAGAATGCTCAGATTATTTCACTGAACAAAAAGAATATTACTTTTCCTCAAGTGAGGTGAATCACTATTTTCTTGGAACTATTAATCCTCATGGATATTTGTTTCATACTAAATAGACATTCAATTTATTATACAAATCATGGTGACTCTCTTCCTATTTCCTAGTTTAAGACAAATTTTAGTAGTAACTCTGAGTATAAAACCTTATAAAAAACTACCCTCATAATTAGCAAATCTGGGATAACAGTTCACACCAAGTAGGGATATTTTAACACCCAAAGAACCATTATCTTCTGGATCACAGTGCCTTCAGACCATTGACTTGACAGCCACTCCAGCTTTCTAAATGCTGGCTGTTTTTCTCCACAGGTGATGCTGAGGAACAGTATAAATCCATCATCCTGTGACCATATAAAGTGAATGGATTTAAAGGAAACAATCTTATTGAACAGTCAGCATCTCACAGCACCTTGTGTGACAGTTCACAGTAAAGACACCCATTTAATTAGCAAGTGAACCACTGCTTTGGGACAGACTAAAAAACTATCCTCATCTCTGCTGCTTTTCATTTCTAATTGGTAGAAGGGTTGACTAGGTCGCCAAAGGGTTTGATATTCAAGCACAGCATTTTCCATGGCTATCAAGAATAAAAATGAAAATAGAGCTTTTTCACAAAATCATTGTTAACCAATACAAGTTCAGCCTGGTACATCTGGGATGAAATTTGGGGATCCTGCAAGAAAAATGTGACCATTTCTCATTTGTGTTTAATTGGATTTCTAGAGTAACTTCGTAGAGATCGTGTAGCTATAATGTAGACTATATAATGTAGAAATAACCTAAACCTACACCTTAACAGAAAAAAAAAAAGGGCAAACAAACAGAAACTATTGATTATTGGAGTGATTTCTTTACCCCATCCTTAAACATTTCCCCAAATACCAGGTGGTAGCATTTTGCAGTCCAAAAGGTTTTAAGTAACTGGACTTCTTTTATCTAGTCTCTTTTCTACAGAAAATAAATATTATAAAAATAACATATTCTTATATTTAAAAATAGGTAGGGGAATTCTGAAGGATATGTTCCCGCTAGCTCAGCAGCATCAATACCATGTCACCCATTTGATAAACAGCCCTGATAAATCACATCAGCAGTACTGTGGTTATGATGTATTATGTCACACAAATGCATCACCATGCTCATCAGGGTGCTTTATTAGTCTAATAGAACATCATTGTGATGGGACATTGATGATGTAGTATTCTTGATAATGTAGGACTGGCAGAAAAGACATATCTCTCTCTGACTTATGCTTTATAAATTCTATAACATTTATAGATAAGTTCTCCCTAATATGCTTACACACACACACACACACACACACACACATATATATATATATATACATGCATACATATCTGAATATATAATATGTGATTTTTTAAGGGGAGAGAATAGGTAAATGGGATTTCTCTGATGCATTAATTTAGATTCACTACTGTGAATTATTGGAATGACTAGAGACTAAACTAGAGTAACCTATTATTATCAGTGGGGAACACCCTAAAAGTATTCCTCATTAAAAGCTACATGCTACACGGACTTGTCCAAATTTTATCTTTGTCATTTCCTTTGAAATGCTAACTCAAAATTGTAAAATTCATTTATCTATCTATCTATCTATCTATATCTATATATATTCTCAAGTATCAAAGCTGCAAGAGATCAAATCCAAATCATAGTTAACAATTATAGCTAGAAGTTGTTATATTGTGGATTATCAACAGATATATATTCCATTAAAGAACACGGTGATGATAATTCAACTTAGAAAGTTTATCTTTCAAATGACATTAATGAATATAATTATTGGCATGTATTTGAAATTATCATATATAACTGAGATGAATACTAAAAATACATTTATATTTGAGGAGTACACATATTTGGTAAAGGGGGAAAGCTGGCATTTTGCTGTATAAATCAGAGTAAACCATTAAAAATTAAATAAAGCATGGTAAGGGTCTCAGAAACAAGATAATCCATAAACACATAAACAATAATGTGTGAAATTTAAAAGATAATTAGTAGAGAATTTGCTTTTTCAAATGGTTCAGTTGTATCATACAAATTTTAAAACTCAAGGAACCTTAGCATTTAGTTTCATCTCCTTATTTTATACTGGAAAAGTTTGGACACAGAGTGATTAAATGACTTCTGAGAAGTGAAAATGACTACAAGGAACTAGGAGACAAATCTAGGTAATTTGAAGCCAAATTCAACCGTACTTCCATTGTACCATGAAGAATTATGACATCAGCTGACATTAAAATTTGTTGTGACATTAAAAATAGCACCAAGGGGCAAGGATTTGGTTTCTAGGGGGTCCTCAAAGAAGCTGCTTATTGCTGATCCAAGGTAGGATCTATGTCTCTTATTGTATTATAGTATACATATCTTATTTTCCATTGCATAAACAAAAGCCAAATAGTTACTTAATAAAGAGAAAGTAAAGCTGTTTACTTTTCCTAATCCAAGGTACCATTATATATGAACTTCTAAAATCAAAAACACAACTTCCTTTTCTTACAACTTCGCCCCTGGACACTACAAATTACCTACCAATTAAATTCAGCCATTATTATTATTAAATATGTGTGGGTGACAAAGATAATAAAAAAAGGGGAAAGAACACACTTGAAAAAATGTTTGTAGCAGCACTTTCTGTTATGGCAAGAGACTAGAAACTGAGTGGTTACTCCTCAGTTGGAGAGTGGCTGAATAAGTTATGTTGTATGAATGTTATGGAATATTATTGTTCTATAAGAAATGATCGGCAGGATGATTTCAGAAAGGCCTGGAAAGACTTACATAAACTGATGCGAATGAAGTGAATAAAAACAGGAGATCATTGTACAAGGCTACAGTAAGATTATATGACAATCAATTCTGATGGGCATGGCTCTTTTCAACAAGGGATGATTCAGGCCAATGATCTTGTGATGGAGAAAGCCATCTGCACCCAGAGAGTGTTGGGATTGAGTGTGGATCACAACATAATAGTTTCACTTTTTTGTTGTTGTTGCTTGCATTTTTTTTTCCCTTTTTGATCTGATTTTCTTGTGCAGAATGATAATTGTGGATACAAAATGTATAGAAGATTTGCATGCATTTCACACATATTGGATTACTTGCTATCTAGGGGTGGTGTGAGGGGAAGGGAGGAACAAAAAAAATTGCAAAGCAAAATGTGCAAGGGTGAATATTGAAAATTATCTATGCATATGTTTCAAAAATAAATTAAAACAAAAGCTTTATAAAAATATGTGGGGGAGAGAAAGCCAGCCATCATAAGTCCATTAGTTTAGCTCTAACTACAGTCTATTTTGTTCCTATCATTGGTGGTACCCAGTTGGACAACTGCAGGGTAAGTAGCAAGTTTATAAAATGATTTTTTTTTTTTTTTTGTTATTATTATTGTTTGTTTTATGGGCAATGAATTGGTGGGGTTAAATAGTAGAAAGAAACTATGAATGAAAGTGTGAAGAAATATTATAACATTAAATTTTCTTGTTAGTGATTTATGATATCTTGAGAACTAAAATTTTCAGAAATAAAGAGAATGAGTAATTATATAATAGTTGCTATTAATGTATAGTTAATAAAGACAATCCAAAGGCTTTTGATTTTGAGCACTAAACTGAAGCAATCACATTATTTCAACAGTCATTAAGCATTGAACTTGAAAACACAACTTTAAAAACATAGTGATAGGGTAGCTGTGGAAAATGAGGGTGTCATTACCAAATCAACACAATGTCATTTGTGACTATATCAACTGTACTTATGGGATCAAATCCTTGCTCCCTTTCAATAGCAAATCTCTTCTTTGTATATACCACAATCTTTGCATGTTTTCATAAATGTGGCTTTTTCTCCCTTACCCTAACATAGAGTAATGAGCAATTGGAAAAAAAAATGGAAGCAATCTTCTTGATTAATGTATAAATGTGTATAAATTTTAATTTAATGCATAAAATTTTATATTTTATTTAATATATAAAATGTGTAACTACTATTTTTTTTTTCCTATTCAGTCACAATATCACTAGGGTATGGTCCCGGGGGAAAACAACATGAAGATAATATATAGAAGCAATCTTGCTCAACTCAATACTCCCTCTGTTGTTACAGATCATAAACTCTTTAGATCTTATTAGAGAGAGTTTAAGTCCATGTCTGGGAAAACAAAACACAAACTAAAACCAAATATGTAATGATAAATCTGCAAATTCAAAGTATATCTACCTTAGAGAATAGATGTACAGTCTCTATCAGTACCTATATTTGATATTGACATTGCTTCCTGGAACTCAGGGTCAATTCAGGTTTATCAGGGAGTACTGGAGTAATATTTGAGTGAAATTCTTCCCTAGATCTCAATTTCCTTATATGTAAAATTGAGGGGATTAAATTACATGATCTCTGAAATTGTATATGCTTTTATGTTCTTAAGATTTTGCTCTAGTGTCAGTTAATAACTTATGTATCCAGGATTACCATTTGTAACAGAAAACAAAAAAGTTCTGTTTGGGAATGTTACTACATTTGGAAAATATTAAAAACACACAAACAAAAAGAAATGTGAGTTGTGATGTGTTTGAGGATAAAACATTTTATAGCAGGCCAATTTGAAACAAAAATTTGTCTGGCTACATATACCCTATTTATTATATCAAAAGATATGAATCCAATCACACTGAAAATAGATTTATCTTAATTATTTTTAAGTATATGGAATAAGTATTTTTTTTCTCAGAAATGACTATAACTTAGGAAGAAAAACAGATATAAAATAAAAATTATATGAAAAATATTATAAAGTAACTTAAAGGAATTTATTTTCTTAATGTCAACTACCAAAGAAATACAATTTACTGGAATTCTAAATTAACTATATAGAAATATTTCCAAAGAGATATTAGTGAGCACCATTAGACCATAGACCAAAATGATTATTTAAATTGTTTTGGATGAACTCCATGTTATATATGTGTAATGAAAAAGTATATTATAATATTAGATGGCAAAAAATCCAGGATTTTGCTGTCTCACTAAATTGAAAGAGGAAAGATGATATTTAAATTTATCTGCTGAAGGATTTTTCCTAGTAAATTTATTTTAATACATATTAATTTATGAATCATGTTAAGAGAGAAAAATTAGAGCAAAAGGAAAAAAAAAAACATGAAAGAGAAAAATAACAAATAGCTGGTATTTTTTGTCCAAAGTCTATTGGGATTACTTTGGATCACTGAACCATTAAGATGAACTAAGAGTTTCCCACATGATCATCACACATTCTTGCTATTATTGTGTACAATGTATTCCTAGTTCTGTTTATTTAGCTCATTACCAGTCATGTAATTCTTTCCAGACCTTTCTAAAATCAGTTTTTTTATAGTGTGTTTATCATTTTTTATAGAAAAATGGTATTGCATTACCTTTCATATACCACAACTTGTTCTGCTTATCCCCAGTTGAGGTGTATCTTACTCATTTTTCATCTCTTTGCTACTACAGAAAGAGTTGCTACACACAATTTTTATGCATGTAGGCCTTTTCCTTCCTTTTAATCTTTCCTTGGAATATAGACCCTACTAAGGGTACTACTACTTCAAAAGGAATGCAGACTTTTTTAGCCCTTTGGGCATAGTTCCCAATTGCTCTCCAGAATGTTTGGATTATTTCACAGTTCCATCAATATTGCCCTTCCAACATTTCCTGTCATCTTAGTCAATCTGAGAGATGTGAGTTGAAGCCTCAAAGTTATTTTAATTTGGATTTCTCTAATCAATAGTGATTTAGAGCATTTTTATATGACTATAGATGACTTTAGTTTCATCATCTAAAAATTGTGTATTCATATCCTTTGATCATTTATCAATGGAGAAATTAATTACATTTTTTAGAAATTTAACACAGTTCTTTATACATTTTAGAAATGAGACCTTTATCAGAAACACTGGCTATAAAGATTCTTTCCTAACTTTGTACTTCCTATTTGATTTTGTTTCTTTTGGTTTTGTTTGTGCAGACCCTTTCTAATTTAATGTAATCAAAGTTGTCCATTTTAACTTTTATAATGTTCTCTAGTTCTTCTTTGGCCATAAATTCCTCCTTTCTTCAAAGATCTGATAGATAAATTATCACTTGCTCACCTAATTTGTTTGTGGTATCATAATTTATGTCCAAATCAGGTACCCATTTTGACCTTATTTTGGGATGGGATGTGATATGTAGGTCCATGCTGGCATACTGACATATTGTTTTCCAGTTTTCCCAACAAATTTTGTCAAATTGTGAGTTGTTATTCCAGAAACTGTTGTTTGGGACTTTATCAAAAACTAGATTACTATAGGTCTTGGTTTTTGTGTCATATGTGTCTTATCTATTCTACAGATCCCCCATTCTATTTCTTAGCCAGTACTACATGGTTTTGATGAGTGCTGCTTTATAATATAGTTTTAAGTTTGATACTACTAAGCCACCATTCTTTGTATTTTTTCCATTAATTCTCTTGATATTCTTTATCTTTTTTTTCTTCCAGATGAATTATTATTATTTTTACCAGTTCTATAAAATAATATTTTGGTAGTTTGATTAGTACAGATCAATTTAGTGAAAATTGTCATTTTATCATTTTAGCTTTATTATATTCATTAACACGAAAATTTTATATTTTCCAATTGTTTAGATCTGCCTTTATTTGTGTGAAATGTATTAAAAAGTTATGTTCATAGAGTTCTGAGTTTGTCTTGTCAAGTTGAACCCCAAGTATTTTATTTTGTCTACAGTTATTTTAAATGGAATTTCTCTTTCTATTTCCTGCTGACAGGTTTTGATAGTGATATATAGAAATGCTGATGATCTGTCTGGGTTTATTTTATATCCTGCAACTTTGTAAAAGCAGTGAATTATTTCCAGTACTTTTTCGGATGATTTTCTAGAATTCTCTAAACACATAATCATATCATCTGCAAAGAGTGATAGTTTTATTTTCTTATTGTCTATTCTAATTCCTTCAATTCACTTTTCTTTTCTTGTTGCTAAAGCTAACATTAAAAGTACAATGTTGAATAATGGCACTGATAATGGGCATCCTTGTTTTACCCCTGTTCTTACTGGTAATGTGTCCAACTTCTCTCCATTACAAAAAAATGCTTGCTATTGGTTTTAGATAGATACTCATTATTTTAAGGAAAGATGCCTTAATTCCTGTACTCTCTAATATTTTTATTAAGAATGGATACTGTATTTTCTCAAAAGCTTTTTCTGCATCTATTGAGATTATCATATGATTTGTATTGATTTTCATATTGATATGGTCAAATATGGTGAGAGTTTCCATTATATTGAACCACCTCTGCATTCTTGGCATAAATTCTACTTGGTCATAGTATGTTATCTTGCTGGTAAGTTGCTGTAGTCTCTTTACTAATATTTTATTTATGTTTTTTGCTTTAATATTCTTTAGAGAAAGTAGTCTGTAATTTTCTTTCTCTGTTATGGCTCTTCCTGGTTTAGGTATGAGTACCATATTTGTGTCACAGAAGGAATTTGGCATAACTTCTTCTCTACCTATTTTCCAAAATGGTTTACATTCTGCTGGAATCAATTGTTCCTTAAATGTTTGTAAAATTCATTTGTGGATCCATGTGGCCCTGGGATTCTTTCATAGGGCATTCATTAATAGTTTGTATAAATTTCTTTTTTCTAAAATCAGACTATATAAGTAATTTACTTCCTCTTCTGTTCACCTGGGCAATTTATATTTTTGTAAGTATTCACTCACTTCACATAGAATGTCAGACTTACTACTCTGAAGTTGGGCAAAATATCTTCTAATTATTGATTTAATTTTCTTGTCATTGATGATAATTTTACCCTTTTCATTTTTGATGCTGGTGATTTTTTTTCTTTTTTCTAATCAAATTAATAAAAAGTTTATCTATTGTGTTTGGTTTTTAATAAAAACAAACTCAGTTTTAAATATTAGTTCAATAATTTTCTTATTTCAATTTTATTAATCTCTCTTTCAAGTTGCAGAATTTCTAATTTGGTATTTAATTGGGAGATATTTTTTTCTTTATCTAACTTTTTTAGTTGCATGCCCAATTCATTGATCTCTTCTTTCTCTGTTTTATAAAGTAGCTATTTAGAGATATAAAATTTCTCCAAAGAACTGCATTGGGTGAATTCAATTAATTTTGGTATATTGTCTTATTATTGTCATTCTCTTGGATGAAATTATTGATTGTTTCTGTAATTTGTTGTTTGACCCACTCATTTTTTAGAATGAGATTATTTAATTTCCAATTGGTTTTCAGTCTATTTTTCCCGGCCGCTCCATTAGATATAATATTTATATCATTGTAGTCTCTAAGAAGGAAACATTTACTATTTCTGCCTTTCCACATTTCACTTAAAGGTTTATATGTCCTAATACATAGTCAATTTTTGTGAATGTGTCATGAAATGCTGGGAAAATGATATTTTCTTTAACTATTTAATTTTCTGAAGAGTTCTATCAGATAAAGATTTTCTAGGATTCTGTTAATCTTCCTACTTTCTTGTTTATTTTGTAGTTAGATTCATCTGATTCTGAGAGGGTAAGGTTGAGGTCCCCCACTAATATAATCTTGATGCCTATTTCTTTCTGTAGCTGTCTTAAAATCTTCTCTAGGAATTTGGCTTCTTCACCACTTGTTGCATACATATTTAATATGTTTACTATTTCATTGTTTATGGTACTCTTTATCAAGATGTAGTTTCCTTCCTGATCTCTTTTAATAAGATTTATTTTTACTTTTTGCTTTATGTGAGATCAGAAGTGCTGCCCCTGTTTTTTTTTTTTTTTTTTTTTTTTTTTTTTGGGGGGGGGTTATTGTTTTGCTTTGTTTTTTGTTTTTTTGTTTTACTTCAGCTGAAACATCATAAATTCTGTTCCATATGTTTACCTTTACTTTGTATGTGTCTTTCTGTGTCAAATGCATTTCTTGTAAACAAAATATTGTAGGATTCTGTTTTTAATCTACCTTGCTATTTGCTTTTGTTTTATGGGAGACTTCATTCCATTCAGAGTCACCTATATGGTTACTAGCTCTGTACTTCCCTCTATTCTATTTTCTCCCCATTATATATTTTTGTTCTCTCTTTCCACCCTGTGCCTTAGTGGTGTTTTTTAACCCATTCCACCTACTACCTTTATCTTCTATCACTCCTCCCCACTTAGTAGTGTTTTTTAATTCACTTCACCCACAATCCTATTTTCTAGTACTCTTTTCTTCCTTCTCTTATTTCCCTTAGTCTTTCTACCCTCCCTTCTATCTTAACCCTGCCTTTTCTTTCCTCTTTCTTCACCTACTTCTTTATAGAATTAGAATAATTTCTATATGCAAATGAATGATTGTTATTCCCTTTCTGAGCCAAAACTAATGAGATCAGCTTCAGACAATGTTCATCTCCCTCCCTTCTTTCACTTTGTTATAGTTCTTATGCTCTTCTTCTTGTGAACTAATTATCCCATTGTACCTCCCATTTCCTCTTTTCCAGTACAGATTTTTCTCATCTTTTAATGTATTTTTCTTAGAAATCATCACATCAGGACCCTTCACAACCACATTCTCAATCCATGTGATGCCATCCTCTTTCTGCCCCAGTAACAGATCCAGTTTTCAAGAGTTTCAGATATTTTTTCCCATCTAAGCTGTAACAATTTAATCTTTAAATATTATATATTTCCCCCTGCTTACCTTTCTATGCTTATCTTGAGTCCTGTGTTTGTAGATTAAATTTTCTGTTTAGTTCTGGTTTTCTCAATAGCAATGATTGAAAGTCTCTTACTTCGTTGAAGTTCTGTCTGAAAAATCCTCCTCTGAAAGATGATGCTGACTCTCATTGGTTAGTTAATTCTTTTTTTTTAAAAATTATTTTATTATAGTTTGTAATTTAGAAAACATGTGCATGGGGAATTTTTCAACATTGACCCCTGCAAAACCTTATATTCCAAATTTCCCACTTATTTTCCCCCACCCCTAAATGGACTACATTTAGCATATATATGTTAAATATGTTAAAGTATATGTTAAATAAAATATATGTATACATATTTATACAGTTATCTTGTGCAAAAAAAAAAATCAGATCTATAATTTTTCAGACTATCATCAAACAGAACTGTCCTGATGTCATAAAATCAGAAGGTAAAATAGCTATTGAAAGAATTCACTGGACACCACCTGAAAGAGACCCCAAAATTAAAACTCCAAGGAATATGGTGACTAATTTCAGAACTATCAGACCAAGGGAAAAAAAAAAAAAAAAAAAATAAGCCATTTGTTAGCTAATACATTAATAAGGATTACTTCAGTTATTAGAATTCATCCAGTATTGTCTTTCATAGCAAAGAATAAAATAATAGAATGCTCTTCAATTCTCTATGTAACTTTGGACAAGATATATGTTCTAGAATAGGAAAGAATAGGAAATCTTAGAATAGGAAAAAACTTAGAGATCCATTTGTCTAACTGTTCTTAACACATATCCCTCTTGTTATAATTATGGACCCCTTTGACAGTCTGGTAAAATCTTTGGATTGCTTTTTAAATTTTTTTAATGAATGAGAAAATATTTAGTATAATACAGGAAATCAATTAGATTGAAAAGCAATCATGAAAATGCAAATTAAAAAAAATGTTCATGAACCCCAGGTTAAGAACTCCTCCTTTAATACATTTTTTCTGTTATACATGTGAGGAAAATGAGACCTAAAGAGGGAAAATTAATTGCTCAAAGTTTCACAGCTTTTAAACTGATATTTTAAACAAATACCTTCGCACCTAAAGGCCAGTGATATTTCTTCCCTGAGACAAGCTGCTTTTTGAGTTTCAGGTATCTCTTTTATAAAAGGTTGAGATCATATTAGAAAACATGAAATATTCATTGAGATTCATCCAATAATTCTATTAAATAAGAATGTCATGTGTGAGTTTAGGTGGTAAAGGAAAATTGACTAAAAATGATAGGGGGGAGTAAAAAAAAAAAGGATAACAGATACATTTTACCTAATGTATAAATTGGCTTAAACTAGTCCCTATTTAGGGGGCCTTCTCTTTTCATTTTCCTTTTTTATTCTCTCCTTGCTATGTTCATTTATTTCAAGGACATTTTCTAGGAAAAAAGCCTTCCTTTCTCACTGAAATACTAATATGCCCCATATCCTTTATTCTCATTTTCTTAGCCTTAAAGAAAAAAAGTACATGAATTGTTGTCATTTTCTGCATACAGTTTTATAAGGCAAATTTGGGTTCAGTACATCATTGATACTTTTAAAAAAATCATATAAACTAATCTATAAATCTTAGGGTAAGAGGAGAAGTCATATCAAAACAATTTGAAATTTAAAAAAATTGAAAATAAAAAATGATTTTTATAACTTGCTAGATTCTTGCATTTGGTCAATTTTGTGCAGTTAGAATACTTGGATAGCAAAATTTGAGAGACATCTGAAAGAGAAAAAAGGTATATATCTGTAATTTACCACTACAAATGACATTTTTATGAAATGACATAAAATTCAAAAGCGATACTTTCTGTAGGTTTTTACTCTAAGCTAAAATAATTTTAAATCAGGTCAACATCTTTTGAGTTTAGAAACTATCCAATTTTTGTGCCTAGACTCAGGCCCTGCTAAACCCCCTGTGGATCTCTTTGGATTGACATTGTGACCAACCATTATATTTATAATCCTAATTTAAGAACAGATTATTCAAATCAGAAGCCATATGTTGTCCTAGTGATTGAGCTTGATAACTCTGAAAGTCTATTTTTCTTTTTTTGAAAGCTTATATTCCTTCTCTCTCTCTCTCTCTCTCTCTCTCTCTCTCTCTCTCTCTCTCTCTCTCTCCTCTCTCTCTCTCTCTCTCTTTCTCTTTCTCTTCCTTTCTCTCTCTTTCTGCACCTACATTCACACCCACCAGTGATCCAAAAAAAAAAAAAAAGCTATCCAATGTATTAACAATTTTTCTCACATGGCTCAATCACATGTCCCTTTGCTCCTTTTGGGAAAAAATACAGTTGTATCTGTAGCATAAGTAAATTCTAAAATAGTTGACATCCAATTATGATGGACTTGGTTCTTTTCAACAATGAAATGATTAAAGGCATTTCCAATAGATTTGTGATAAAGTGCCATCTGCTGAGAGAGAGAGAGGGAAGGGGACAGGGAGAGAGAGAGAGAGAGAGAGAGAGAATGAGAATGAATTATGGATATTGAATGTCAATTGAAGATAATAATTTTCACCTTTTTATTGTGTCTTGTTTGCTTATTTTTTTCTCTTTTGATCTGATTTTTCTTGCACAGCATGACAAATAGGGAAACCTGTTTAGAGAATTTCACATGTTTAACCTATATATCATATTGCTTTCTTTTAGGGGGAAGAAGGAGGGGGTAGAAAGTGAGAAAATTTCACCTTTTACAAAGGCGAATTTTTAAAATTATTTTTGCATGTATTTGGAAAAATAAAATACTATTAAGAGCCTTTAAAATAAAATATTTTATATAAAGAGCTATTTATATATTTGGATAATTGGGTAGTTTGACAATATGAACTACATCAGCTCATCAAAGTATTCATTATACAGTAAAACCATACAGTAAAAATTTGAAGAGTAACCAGTCACTTGGATTGCATATAAGATTTTCTTTCTGTTTTATAAAATAAATTCTGAACTGTTTTCCTCTTCTATCTCAAACAATAAATTCTAAATCCATAGATTAATCTATATATAATATACACACATAGAGATAGAGATAGATAACCCACATACACAAACACAATATCTTCAAATACCCACACAAGCATACACACACAAGAAAACAACATAGATGGAAAACGAAATTCATACTCACAGTAGTCATATCCTCCAAATGCTACCTAATTATTATCACTGGTTTACTATTCTATCCCAGTAACAATCAAAGGTACTGTAATTTTATTTCCTTTTCTAGGGTCTCAAGCACTTGTGGACATATTTAGAAGTGAGTTATGCTAGTAATGTCATATGTCAAATGTTGACAATCTGATGTTATTAACTCCTTTCTCCCAGAACACACAAAATTATAAAGGTCCAGCACTATCTAAATCCATTTTAATCTATCCAAAATGATAGGAGATGTTCCTTGCCAAAGTTACTGCTGAGTTTCCACAAGTCATTGCAGACAATCTACCACCCCATGAACGGTTCAGGATTAGAAGATTCATAATGAAGGAAGAAAGCAAGATTAATACATGTAATTATAGCTGAATCACTTAGCTTGCTATGGAAGAGGATTATTATTATTAGTGTCATTTGACAATTCTCTCTCATTTTATTAAACACAACTGAGAGTAATTGCCCAAACTAATATCTCTCTGTATTGGCTGATTATCTAGAAAATAGTCACTGAAACATCCATTAACCAGCAACATAAAGCATTCTATATATAGTCAGTGCTTTTGATTCGGTATGCACCACTTCCTGATCCTGATTACACATATTAGATTTGAAGATAAAAATATTTTATCCCTTCTAAAATCTCCATAATAAAATTGAAAAAAAAAAACTGTTGCAAACTGTATTCATTCTGACCATTAATACAGTTTTAATAATTCTCATTATTATAACTATTCATTTATTAAAATATTTCATTTATAAAAATACTTAGAATGAGAACATGCTAGAATTAAATAATATTTTATACAGTATGTATTCCATGGTCACTTTATTCACTTTGTCCCTTTTTATTTGAATATATAAATAGAATGAAAGGTCAGTGCAATTTTAAGCTTAAAGTTTATTATTAAAATCTTTGGGATATCTGGTAAATGATTTTAACACATTTGTAGTCAATGTAATTGGGGTTGCTCTAACTCTATTTCCTTCACTTAAAATTAATATAGCTATGCTTTGGAATTTCCTTAAATTGATTAGATTTGTTATTAGCTCAAAGGCAATCATTGTTTATCTCTGTTTTTCAGAATCCTTCCCTTTGTGCAAATGCCAAACACTACCTTTCCTAAAAAGTCTTTTCTGATCCAATTAGCTAATAATAGCTCCCTCCCCCAAATTTTGCTTTATTTTAATTTTTTATATATTATTCATATACTTATCCATATCCAAATTATTTCACTCAATAGAATGTAGCACCTTCAATACAAGGATTGATTCATTTTTTTTTTTCCTTTCTACCCACAGGGCCTACTTTGGAATACACACACACACACACACACACACACACACACACATATATATACTCTGTTCAGCTATTCACTAAAATGGATTATTTCAATTGTTTGTTTTAGATGGTATATGTTGTTAATAATAATTCTTGGGGAGGTTTTGTGGATGCAGCCTTAGTTTTAGTTCAGACTAACAATCACTTCAAATACAGCCAGTTGATAAAATTCAAATGTTTATTTTCTCCTTCCAAGTCTTATCTCTTTCCTTGGGCCTGGTTAATTTTCTTAGAGGCCTATCTCTCTGCTTGGTTCTAGGAGCTCTTGCAGCTTGTTCTTTGTTGCCTCCAGCTCTCTCTGAATCTTGGTTCTACTCCTCCAAATCCTTCATTCTACCCGACTGCAGTCTCTAGCTTCTCAGTCTTCTGAACTGAACTCTCACTCTGTCAATCTTCCAAAGTGACTTCTGGCTCTAGCTCAACTCCAACTCGTGGCTTCTTCTGAACTGACTGACTTACTGAAGCTCTAAGAGTTTCTTATATATGATCTCTTAAAGGCGTGAACACAAAGGTTGACTCCTCCTCTGAGAGAGTGGGATTGTGGGTTTCTGACTTGTGAATCTCCCGAACTTGTGAACTCCAATGTGTGAGCTAAGGTGTGAATTCTCCATGGTGTGAGCTCTAATGTGTGAATTCTTAAAGGTGCAAACCCAAGCATACAAGCATTGCTTCCATCAATTCCACTGAGGTATTACCTTGTTTCAAGTTCTAGCTCATAACATCTCCTTGTAGGATCAGATCAATCATACTGAACCATGCTAAATTAGATAATTATTGTCTCTATCAATTCTAATGACTTAACACTTTGTAAGAATTCCAACATTCACTGACATACAAACATTTTGTAAAAGACATACTTAAATACAAAATCAAAGAGTAGTCAGAGATTTCCTTTTTTACTTCAATATGAGTAAATTAATAAGATTTACTAAATTATGTGTATTAAAATAAATAAACTTACAATAAAATTTTACTAAATTCAGTAAATATTTTAACATAATGAATGATCTTCAAAATCTATAATAGCTAGGGAGAATAATGAATATTTTTGTAAGTATAGTTCAGGATTAAGAAAAGGGGAAGAAAGAATTGTTATTTCTTTTGAATTCCTTTTTGATGACTTCCGGCCAAGATGGCAGAGAGGAAATACACTTCTGTGTAATCTCCGTGTTTTTCTCTCACTATTCATTTCATTTCATGCCTCTGAATTAATGCTCGACTGAAAAAAAACCATACAATTACTTACCAAGAGAAACCATCCTTGAGACTCGTCAAGAAAGGTCTGTTTTTGCGCGAGGGCGGGGACGGTATTTGGAAGCAGTCTGCGGGTAGCAGCAGCGGCAACCAAAGCACAGATAGCAGCTCAAAACCGGGTGGAGCGGAGTGGGGGTAGGACGCGATCGCAGCCGTGAGCTCTGCGGTGAGAGCTTTGCTATAGGAGCAAGTCAGCAGCCCAGCAGAGAAGCTAAAAACACCGGGGGTGAAGAATACAATCCCAAGCAGCTGGAGTTTCTCGGGACCTGGCCACCCCTCCCCCACAGTGTCTTAGCCCGCTCGGATCTCAGAGCGCTCGGATCTCAGTGCGCAGGCGCCATAGCACAGTAGGACCTGTGCCTCACGAATACCCTGCCCCTCCCCCAAAGAAAGCAGCCTCCATTCAAGGGGTTTTTTTTTCCTTCTGTTTCTTTGATAGTTTGTCTTTGATAAATAGACAGAATGAGCAAGAAACTGAAAAAGAATTTAACCCTGGACAGCTTTTATACAGATAAAGAGCAGACTCCAAACCCTGAGGAGACTAAAAACAAACAGTCCCCAGGTGAATCCCCGAAGGAAGAGACCTTATGTCCCTCAGCACAGATAAATCTCATGGAGGAAATTAAAAAGGCTCTCACAAGGGAGCTAGAAGAAAAATGGGAAAAGGAGAGGGAGGCTCTGAAAAAGGAGAGGGAGGCTTGGCAAAAGAGCCTGGAGAAGTCAGTTAAAGAGAGAGTGGATAAAGAAACCAAATCCTTGAAAAATAGGATTAGTGAACTGGAAACAGAAAACAGCTCTCTAAAAAACAAAATTGGCGAAATGGAAAAAAATTCCACAGAACAAAAGAACTCAATTGGACAATTAGAAAAAGATCTTAAAAAAGTGAGTGAAGAAAATACCTCACTGAAAATCAGGGTCGAACAATTGGAATTGAATGACTCGAGGAGACAAGAAGATTCAGTCAAGCAAATCCAAAAAAATCAAACAATGGAAAAGGATGTGAAATACCTTCTGGGGAAGACAACAGACCTGGAAAACAGATCCAGGAGAGACAACCTGAGAATCATCGGACTTCCAGAAAAGTATGATGAAAAAAAAGCCTGAACACTATCTTCCAGGAAATTATCAAAGAGAACTGCCCAGAAGTCATAGAAACAGAAGGTAAAATAGACATTGAAAGAATTCATCGATCCCCTACTGAAAGGGATCCTAAAATCAAAACACCAAGGAATATAGTGGCCAAATGCCAGAACCCTCAGGCAAAGGAAAAAATACTGCAAGCGGCTAGAAAAACCCAATTCAAGTATCAAGGAGCCACAATAAGGATCACCCAGGATCTGGCAGCATCCACATTAAAGGATCGAAGGGCCTGGAATATGATATTCCGAAAGGCTAAGGAACTTGGTATGCAACCAAAAATAACTTACCCAGCGAGATTGAGCATCTTTTTCCAGGGAAGAAGATGGACATTCAACGAAATAAGCGAATTTCATCTATTTCTGATGAAAAAGCCAGAACTTAACAAAAAATTTGATCTACAAGCACAGAACTCAAGAGAAATCTAAAAAGGTAAAGATTAATCTTGGGAACTATATTTCGGCTGTAAAGATGTATAAAGAATACATGTATACCTTGTTCTAGAAACTAGTTGTGGAAAGGACATTGTACTAGAAAAAAGGGAAAGTGGGGGTACTACATTTCAGGAAGAGGCAAAGAAAACCTAGTAAATCTGAGAGAAAGAATGGAGAGGAATGAAAATAGTGAGTATTTTACTGCTTTCAGAATTGGCAGTAAGAGAAGAATTTTAGACATATTCATTCTATGGTGAAACTTCTCCCACCTCATTGAAAAGTGAGAAGGGAAAAGTGAAAAAGGAAGGAATAAGCTAAGTGGAAGGGAATACGGTAACTGGGAGGGAAAGGGGTAAGTTGGGGGGGGGGAACTCTAAGGGGGGGGAGGGATACTGAAAAAGGGAGGGCTGTGAGAAGCAAGGGGAGCTCACAAGCTTAATACTGGGAAGGGGGGTAAGGGAGGGGGTAAGGGAGTAAGAAGGGAGAAAAGCATAAACCGGGGTTAACAAGATGGCAAGTAATACAGAATTGGTCATTTTAACCATAAATGTGAACGGGGTAAACTCCTCTATAAAGAGGAAGCGGTTAGCAGAATGGATTAAAAGCCAGAATCCTACAATATGTTGTATACAGGAAACACACCTGAAGCGGGGTGATACATGCAGGTTAAAGGTAAAAGGTTGGAGCAAAATCTACTATGCTTCAGGTGAAGCCAAAAAAGCAGGGGTAGCCATCCTGATCTCAGATCAAGCTAAAGCAAAAATTGATCTAATCAAAAGAGATAAGGAAGGGCACTATATCTTGCTAAAGGGTAGAATGAATAATGAAGAACTATCTATATTAAATATATATGCACCAAGTAGTGTAGCATCTAAATTCCTAAAAGAGAAATTAAGAGAGCTGCAAGAAGAAATAGACAGTAAAACTTTAATAGTGGGAGATCTCAACCTTGCACTCTCAGAATTAGATAAATCAAACCACAAAATAAATAAGAAAGAAGTCAAAGAGATAAATAGAATACTAGAAAAATTAGATATGATAGATCTCTGGAGAAAATGTAATGGGGACAGAAAGGAGTACACCTTCTTTTCAGCAGTTCATGGAACTTATACAAAAATTGATCATATATTAGGACATAAAAACCTCAAACTCAAATGCAGTAAGGCAGAAATAGTGAATGCATCCTTTTCAGACCATGATGCATTGAAAATTACATTCAATAAAAAGCCACAGGAAAGTAGACCAAAAAATAATTGGAAACTAAATAATCTCATACTAAAGAATGATTGGGTGAAACAGCAAATTATAGACATAATTAATAACTTCATCCAAGAAAATGATAATAATGAGACATCATACCAAAATGTATGGGATGCAGCCAAAGCGGTAATAAGGGGAAATCTCATATCTCTAGAGGCCTATTTGTATAAAATAGAGAAAGAGAAGGTCAATGAATTGGGCTTGCAACTAAAAATGCTAGAAAAGGAACAAATTAAAAACCCCCAATCAAACACTAAACTTGAAATTCAAAAAATAAAAGGAGAGATCAATAAAATTGAAAGTAAAAAAACTATTGAATTGATTAATAAAACTAAGAGTTGGTTCTATGAAAAAACCAACAAAATAGACAAACCCTTAGTAAATCTGATTTAAAAAAGGAAAGAGGAAAATCAAATTGTTAGTCTTAAAAATGAAAAGGGAGAACTCACCACTAACGAAGAGGAAATTAGAGCAATAATTAGGAGTTACTTTGCCCAACTTTACGCCAATAAATTCGACAACTTAAATGAAATAGAAGAATACCTCCAAAAATATAGCTTACCTAAACTAACAGAGGAAGAAGTAAATATCCTAAACACTCCTATCTCAGAAAAAGAAATAGAACAAACTATCAATCAACTCCCTAAGAAAAAAACCCCAGGACCAGATGGATTTACATCTGAATTCTATCAAACATTTAAAGATCAATTAACTCCAATGCTAAATAAACTATTTGAAGAAGTAGGGATTGAAGGAGTCCTACCAAACTCCTTTTATGACACAGATATGGTACTGATACCTAAACCAGGTAGGCTGAAAACAGAGAAAGAAAATTATAGACCAATCTCCCTAATGAATATTGATGCTAAAATCTTAAATAAAATATTAGCAAAAAGATTACAGAAAATCATCCCCAGGATAATACACTATGACCAAGTAGGATTTATACCAGGAATGCAGGGCTGGTTCAATATTAGGAAAACTATTAACATAATTGACTATATTAACAACCAACCAAACAAAAACCATATGATCATTCAATAGATGCAGAAAAAGCATTTGATAAAATCCAACAGCCATTCCTAATAAAAACACTTGAGAGCATAGGAATAAAAGGACTTTTCCTTAAAATAGTTAGGAGCATATATTTTAAACCTTCAGTAAGCATCATATGCAATGGGGAAAAACTGGAACCTTTCCCGGTAAGATCTGGAGTGAAGCAAGGTTGCCCACTATCACCATTATTATTCAATATTGTATTAGAAACACTGGCCTCTGCAATAAGAGTCGAGAAAGAGATTAAAGGAATTAGAGTAGGCAATGAGGAAACCAAACTATCACTCTTTGCAGATGATATGATGGTATACCTAGAAAACCCCAGAGATTCTACTAAAAAGCTATTAGAAATAATTCATAATTTTAGCAAAGTAGCAGGATACAAAATAAATCCCCATAAATCCTCAGCATTCTTATACACCACCAACAAAATCCAAGAACAAGAGATACAAAGAGAAATTCCATTCAAAATAACTGTTGATAGCATAAAATATTTGGGAATCTACCTACCAAAGGAAAGTCAGGAATTATATGAGCAAAATTACAAAAAAGTTTTCACACAAATAAAGTCAGACTTAAATAATTGGAAAAATATTAAGTGCTCTTGGATAGGCCGAGCAAATATAATAAAGATGACAATACTCCTAAACTAATCTATTTATTTAGTGCTATACCAATCAGACTTCCAAGAAAATATTTTAATGATTTAGAAAAAATAACAACAAAATTCATATGGAACAATAAAAAGTCGAGAATCTCAAGGGAATTAATGAAAAAAAAATCAAATGAAGGTGGTCTAGCTGTACCTGATCTAAAATTATATTATAAAGCAGCAGTCACCAAAACCATCTGGTATTGGCTTAGAAATAGATTAGTTGATCAGTGGAAAAGGTTAGGTTCACAAGACAGAATAGTCAACTATAGCAATCTAGTGTTTGACAAACCCAAAGATTCTAAATTTTGGGATAAGATTTCATTATTTGATAAAAACTGCTGGGATAACTGGAAATTAGTATGGCAGAAATTAGGCAAGGACCCACACTTAACACCACATACCAAGATAAGATCAAAATGGGTCCATGACCTAGGCATAAAGAACGAGATTATAAATAAATTAGAGGAACATAGGATAGTTTATCTCTCAGACTTGTGGAGGAGAAAGAAATTTGTGACCAAAGATGAACTAGAGACCATTACCAATCACAAAATAGAAAATTTTGATTATATCAAATTAAAAAGCCTTTGTACAAACAGAACGAATGCAAACAAGATTAGTAGGGAAGTAACTAACTGGGAAAACATCTTTACAATTAAAGGTTCTGATAAAGGCCTCATTTCCAAAATATATAGAGAACTGACTCAAATTTATAAAAAATCAAGCCATTCTCCAATTGATAAATGGTCAAAGGATATGAACAGACAATTTTCAGATGAAGAAATTGAAACTATTACCACTCACATGAAAGAGTGTTCCAAATCACTATTGATCAGAGAAATGCAAATTAAGACAACTCTGAGATATCACTACACTCCTGTCAGATTGGCTAAGATGACAGGAAAAACAATGATGAATGTTGGAGGGGATGCGGGGAAACGGGGACATTGATGCATTGTTGGTGGAGTTGTGAACGAATCCAGCCATTCTGGAGAGCGATCTGGAATTATGCCCAAAAAGTTATCAAACTGTGCATACCCTTTGATCCAACAGTGTTTCTATTGGGCTTATACCCCAAAGAGATACTAAAAAAGGGAAGGGGACCTGTATGTGCCAAAATGTTTGTAGCAGCCCTGTTTGTAGTGGCTAGAAACTGGAAGATGAATGGATGCCCATCAATTGGAGAATGGCTGGGTAAATTGTGGTATATGAATGTTATGGAATATTATTGCTCTGTAAGGAATGACCAGCAGGATGAATACAGAGAGGCTTGGAGAGACCTACATGGACTGATGCTAAGTGAGATGAGCAGAACCAGGAGATCATTATACACTTCGACAACGATATTGTATGAGGATGTATTCTGATGGAAGTGGATTTCTCTGACAAAGAGACTTAACTGAGTTTCATTGGAGAAATGATGGACAGAAACAGCTACACTCAAAGAAGGAATACTGGGAAATGAATGTGAACTATTTGCATTTTTGATTTTCTTCCCGAGTTATTTTTACCTTCTGAATCCAACTCTCCCTGTGCAACAAGAGAACTGTTTGGTTCTGCAAATATGTATTGTATCTAGGATATACTGCAACATGTTTAGCATATATAGGACTGCCTGCCATCCTGGGGGGGGGGAGGAGGGAGGGAGGGGGAAAAAACGAAACATAAGTGATTGCAAGGGATAATGTCGTGTAGAAATTATCCTGGCATGGATTCTGTCAATGCGAAGTTATTATTAAATAAAATAAAATTTAAAAAAAAAAAAAAAAAAAAAAAAAAAAAAAAAAAAAAAAGCATTCCTTTTTGATGCGTGTATACATGTCTATATTCATTCTTTTCTTTTCTTTTATGTATTTTCCTCTATCCCATTTTTCAAAAATATATTTTAGTTCTAAACACTGCCTTCTTCATCCTGCTTTATTTTATCATTTCCCCTTTTCTATAATCCTCTTTGTACCTTACTTCTCTATTTGGCAATACACACATATATACAAGCATAAAAATATACACATACATATATATGCAAACATAACTAGGTGTGTGTATGCATCAACAGTTATACATATTCATATATATGTGTATCTTCTTCCCTCTCTGAATCAGTTCTAATAAGTTTCAGTCATTGCCCCACCTCAGGCTCCTCTCATTTCTCCTTTGACTATAAAAGCTCTTCCTTATACAACCTTTTTTACAAGATATTTTCCCAATTCCATCTCCCATTAGAGGGTTTTGCTCAGCCTCACTCTATGTAAATCTTTCCAAGTTTTTCAAAAATATCTTGTTCTTTTTTTTTAATAAAACTATAATATTCCATTACTTTCATATATCATAATTTATTCAGACATTCCCTAATTAATGGGCATCTACTCATTTTCCATTTTTTTTTATCTCCATGAAAAGAGGTGCTACAAATTTTTTTGCACACGTGAGTTCTTTTCATTCCTTTATGATTTCTTTGGGTTACAGACCCAATAATGGCACTGCTGGATCAAAGGACATACAGTTTTATAGCCCTTTGAGCATATTTTCCCATTGCTCTCTAAAATGGTTGAATTGGTTCAGAACTCCACCAACAATAATTAGTGTCACTAATTCCCTCCATTTATCATTATCTTTTCCTTTTGCCTTAGCCAATCTAAGAGATGTGACGTGGCACCGCAGAGTTGTTTTCATTTTCATTTCTCTAATCATTAGCGATTTAGAGCATTTTTATATAACTATAGGTGACCTTAATTTTATCATCTGGAAAATGTCTGTTCATATCCTTTCACTATTTATCATTTGGTGAATGACTTGTATTCTTAGCCTTTATCAGAAACACTGACTGTACCTTTCCCTCCAATTTTTAACTTTCCCTTTAATCTTGCTTGTGCTGGTTTTGTTAAGATTAAAACTAAAATAATTAAAACTGCCCATTCTGCCTTTCATAATGTTCTCTGGTTATTTTTATTTATTTATTTATTTGGTCATAAAATCCTCCCTTCCCCAAAGATCTGATGTGTAAACTATCCCTTCCTCTCCTAATTTGGTTATAGTAGCACCCTTTATGGCTAGAACATGTACCCATTCTGTCCTTATTTTGTTATGGGATGTGAGATGTAGGTCTATCTTGAATTTCTGACAAATAATTTTCCTTTTTCCCAGCAATTTGGGGGTGATCAAATACTAGCTTACTGTAAGAATTGATTATTATGTGATGTGTATTATGTGATGTGTATTTAACCTAGTCCACTGATTCACCACTCTATTTCTTAGTCAGTGCCAATATTTCTGACTTCTTTTTTATAATAAAGTTTTGAGTCTGGTACTGCTAGGCCACAATCCTTCTTTTTTTTTTTTTTTTCATTAATACCCTTGATATTCTTGAGTTTTTGTTTTTCCAGATGAATTTTGTTGTTATTTTTTTCTAGCCATATTTTTTTTTTTTTAGAAATTTAGACTGCTATAACACTGAAAAAGTAGACCAATTTAGGTAGAACTGTCATTTTTGTTACATTAACTTATCCTACCCATGATAAATAGATATTTTTTTCCAGTTGTTTAGACCTAACTTTATTTGTGTAAAAAGTGTTTTGTAATGATATTCATATAGTTCCTTGGTTTGTCTATAATTTCTTGAAATATGACATGTAAGCATTTTTTACCTTGACATTTTGGTAGTTCAACAATTTTTAAAACCGCTTCATGACTTACTTACAGCTCAATTTTCCCTAACCCCCTACAATATAATATTTAATCTTTTTTTCTTTTATGAAAACAATTACCAAACACTTCTCACACAAATAAATTTAGATCAAAATAATTGGAAAAATATCAATTGCTCTCAGATAGTCTGAACTAATGTAATAAAAATGACAATTTTGTCTAAATTGATCTACTTGTTCAATGCCATACCAAACTGCCAAAAAATTATTTTATAGAATCACATAAAATAATAACAAAATTCATCTGAAAGAACAAAAGATCAAGAATACTAAGGTAATTAATTTTAAAAAAGTACAAAGGATAGTGTCTTAGCAGTATCAAATTTAAAACTATATTTTAAAGCAGCAATCATCAAAACCTTTTTATACTGGTTAAGAAATAGAGTGGTGGATAACTGGAATAAGTTAGATACATGACACAATAATTGAGGTCTATAATAATCTAGCATTTTATTAACCCCCCAAACCTCTAGCTTTTGGAAAAACAACTCACTACTTTTCAAAAACTGGGGGAAAATTGGGAAATACTATATCAGAAATTCCACATCTCTCACTCCACACCAAATAAAGGTCAAAATGAGTTGATGATATGGGCATAATTGATGATACCAGAAGCAAAATTGGAAAGCAAGGGATAATTTACCTATCACATCTTTGTAGAAGAGAAAAAATCTATGACCAAAGAAGAACTAGAGAACATTATGAAAGATAAAATTGATTACATTGAATTAGGAAACTATTTAAACAAATAAAACCAATAGAAAATAGATTAAAAAGGAAGTACAAAGCTGGAAAAAAAAATCTTTACAGTCAGTATTTTTGATAGAAGTATCATTTTTAAAATATATTTTAAAATCTGCATAAAATTCATAAGAATACAAGTCATTGCCCAATTGGTAAATGGTCAAAGGATATGAACAGACAGTTTTAAGATGTTGAAATTAAAACTACATATAAACATATGAAAATGCTCAGAATCACTATTGATTAGAGGAATGGAAATTAAAACAACTCTGAGGTACCACCTCACACCTTTTAGAATGGTTAAGATGACAGGAGAAGATAATGCACATGTTGAAGAGGATGTGGATACACTGGGACAGTGATGCATTGTTGACGGAATTGTGAAATGACACAGTCTTCTGGAGAACAATCAGGGAACATGGCTATAAAACTGTGTATACCCTTGATGTTACAGGAACAATTTGCTAGTGACTGTTGGGGATCTAATTCTGACCAGCAGAATAGATCCCTTCATGTGAGAGGATGATAACAATATAGGAGACTGAGAGGCAGGTGCGTTCTCTGATCTCTCTCCTCTTTCTTTTTGCCTCCAATTTATTTCATTCCCAATCCACCAGCAATATCTGTGTCAGTAAAGACTGAATTGCAATTCCTTCAAGTGTGTTATTATTCACAGTTGTAGGGGCTCTCCACAGTTAGGCATGGTCCTTAACACCTTTGACCAGCAGTGCCATTACTGAGTCTGTATCCCGAAGAAATCATAGAGGAAGGGAAAGGAACTGAATATGCAAAAATATTTATATGAGCTATATTTGTGGTGGCAAAGAATTGGAAAATGACTAGGTTCCCATCAATTGGGGAATGCTGAACAAGTTTTGGTGCATGAGAATAATGGAATAGTATTGTTCTATAAAAAAATGATGAACAAGCTGATTTTAAAAAGGCCTGAGAAGATTTACACGAACTGATGTTGAGTGAATCAAGCAAAACCAGGAGTACATTATATACAATAACAGCAAGAATGTGCAATGGTCAAGTATGAAAGGCTTAGTTCTTCTTAGTGGTTCAATGATCCAAGGCAATCCCAACAGACTTTGGCCAGAAAATGTCATCTGCAACCAGAAAAAAAGAACTAAGGAGACTAAATGTAAATCAACATATACTATGTTGACTTCTTTTTTCTAATTTTTTTTTCTCTCCCATGGTTTTTCCCTTTTGCTCTGATTTTTCTTTACCAAGATAATTCATAAAGCAATGTATATTAAAATAAATGAATAAATAAATTTAAACTTTGGGGGGGAAAGAAAGAAAATTTAACAATCAATTTTCTGAGCCAATACAAGTTGACTCCAACACAACTTTGGTGATAATTTTGGGGCAATGGCAAATTACAATTTCAAATAATCTGGTTTCAAGTTTTGAATCTTGGCTAACTAAAACATTCTAAGGTAAATATATACTACTACTACTACTACTACTACTACTACTACTACTAATACTACTACTACTACTTCTACTACACACATACACAACTAACAATTATATTGTGTCTATTGCATAAGTAACTAATTTAAGTTTATTTATAGATCTGTTCTTTCAGTTCACCATACTAACACTAATGTATTTTGAAGAAGAATAATCCTACACATATTTTGTTGTTTACTAAAATAGTTGAGGCTTGAACAGATGAAGCAGTTTCTAATATTGAATATATATGTGTATTTTTTTTTTTTGCTACTTTGGAGAACTGTTGATTTCAGATTCTAGTCCATACACATCCTTTTCTTATGTGATTCTTTTCGATGTTTTCCCATACATTCTCCATGGAAGATCTGTTCAATGTCAGCTTTTTTCGGGTTATTTTAATACTTCTATGCTTTTGTTTAAAGTATTCTTGTCATTCTTGCACCTTGATCTGTCTACCTCTTTTTATGATTGTACATTTCTTTATTAAGGTTTTTGCAAACAGAAAAGATGAATAGAAACATACATGCATACAAAACATACCTTACAATGTCCCAGGAATTGTGTAAAGTTTTGGAAATACAAATCAAAATAACTCTCTATCTTTATGAAGATCACTTTCTAACCAAGGAATAAAATACCTAAAGAATGACTGAAAAGTGTAAGTGGGAAGGGAGAGTACATTACCTTTGAAATGACATTACCAAAGATGTTCTAAAGAAATTGTTGTTAAATTCTGAAATCTAACAAAATAAATTTGAAGCTACACTATTAGAATAGGAAAAAAAAAGTATTATTATCCATTTTTTTCAATGATCGTTGAATTATTTACAACTTTGACTCTTTTGAAATGGTCATATTCCACGATTCATATTGATGTAGATTTATTAGGACAATATTATTGATAAAGACATGAGCATTTCTGTTAATGAAAAGTTTAGGATTATTTAAATTTCATTCAAATTTTTATTGACACAGTCTGGAGCAAACTCCACTTCCTATTCAGTTCTAGATACAATTAATTGTCTACTTCTTACATATGTTGAAATGATGAATATATGATGCTCTGCCCAATTAAATGTACAAGATTATTTCACTTACTCTACATATTCTGCCTAATGTAATGAAGATATTCCTTGGTATCACAGTGTTTTAGAGTATTTTTCTAATCTAATTAAATGTAAGCTGAGATCTGTAGAACAATAGAGCTATTAAGTTTCTGACAATGAACTACTGAAACTCATTTTAAACCCAAGAAATTATTCTCAGTTGGAATTCACAAATAACTATAAAGTAATGATAAATGTGAAGTATAACAATTTCACATGCTTCATTATAGGTTCTATTACACTTATTTCTAGGTGTGTTATTAGTCATGTGCATACTTAAGAATATAGCTAATTTTTCCAAATAGAAAACTACAATTCAAAGTGTTTGCAATTGTTCAAATGTTGATATATGGAAATTAACTTTGTGATTTGCTGAGAAATATAAAAGCACGAAGAACATGGGATATAGAGGGAGTTATTGTAAAAAGGTAAAACAAAAACAAAACAAAACAAAACAAAAAACCCTACTATTGTGTTATAGGCATTTCCTAAAGTATTTGATTGTGCAATAAATCATCCCTAGCAACTTATTCCTGTCTTCTCTTCATTCTTTCCTCCTACAGATGTATTTTTTTATAAAATATATGTGAAATTAATATTCATCTAAAGTAATATCCATTTAATAGACCTATTGATCTATCAAATTCCATTTGATAATTATGTAATTATCACATTTTGTTCTTTTTAAAAGATATACCATAAGAAATTTAAGTCAAAGAAAGGGATAGTAATAAAGACACATTTTGAACTAATGTTTCCTGATGATAAATTCAATGAACTTCTATATCCCCATAATATAGAGAAGATTGTTTTAATCATACTAAATTTTCAGTTGTTAGACATTTTTGGAAGTGATATAAAGTAGGGCATCAGAAGGGAGAAAAGGTAATGTTTACTTCCTAGAAGATGAATATTGAGGGAGCAAATGTCAGGGGTTTCTGATACTTCTTATTTATCAGTGTGATAAAAAGGCATCTTCCTTTGACAAATGATCAAACTGAGACTCAGAGACATGACATTGCTTGAAAAAGATCTCACAAATGTCATAGGATTTAGGAGTTGGAAAAGGCCACAGGAACAATCTAATCTAATTCATACTTTACATTATAATCTTTTTTACAAAGCAATTTGGCAGTACATAGTGAAAATTAATAATCGTCCTAATTTTTTTTAAATTGGTAAAATTGTACAAATAAACAATGAATAAATGTGGTCAATTTATGTAATTGCAACACTATTCTTTTAAGGTCCTTTATATAGTTAGTGGTGAAAAGGTGACATTACTAGAAATATAAGAAACACAATATAAAATAAGAAAAAAACTTATGGAGCAATGAAAAGTTAAAGAAAAATAAAAAATGGAAATGGAACAATAATTACCTGGCAACAACAATCATATGAAGAAAAGCAAATTAGGATCAACATACTACTGATGTTTCAAGAAATGACTTAGGGAAATTGATTAAGATAATGTCATATTCAAAAATTATTTAAATGATTATAGTTATAGATAAGGAACATTTCTATGTTTGTTTTGTGATTCAACATGTAGCAAATTTGATTTTCTAATAGAACATTAAGAAAATAAACCTCACTACACTGCTGAATAGTGGTTATCTCAGTTTTGTTTGAAGATCTCTATCAGGGAGAAACATAACCATTTCTTCAGAAATCCACTGTGTGTGCTGCATGTTTTAGAAAAAACAAAAAACAAAAACAAAAACAAAAACAAAAAGAAGGTTTTATTTTCCTGTATATCAAAACAAAATGCATTTCTTTGCAACTTTTATTCAATATGATGCTGAAAATTTTCCTGTAATACAAGATTTTAACTTAAATTTATACTTTCTGGAATATTGGATACTTGTAGCTTTGTCCCGCAAGTCAAATCTATAAATATCTATTACCTGCTTGTCATATGCCAAATACCAAGAGGAGTCCTAGTACTACAAATTCATACATAAAAACAGCTAATTTATGCTCTCAAAGTTATATTCAGATGGAGGAAGACAAAATATAAAAGGAAGCTGAATAGGGGAGTGATGATTAAGATATAGGGCATGATAGAGAAAGTAAAAGGAGTAAGAAGTAAAATCAGATGAAGAATGGAAATATTGCTGACTGTATCTTCATTTAAATGAAAGTTTTATGAGGAATAAATCAATCAGAAGGACAGACCACATGGAAAGTTTTCTTTTAATGTGAGAAATTCACATTTTAGAAGTTCCAGGGTAGAGTGATATTTCCAAGGTAAATAGGTTTCTGGAATAGGACACCAGAGAGTTAGGAGTGTAGCTTGGAAATGAATTTCTTAGCCATACAGTCATACTCATATATTATGTTACAATTGGTATTTTTAACTCCCTAGTTAAAGTAGTGACTATATATATATATATGTATATGTATATATACACACACACATACATAGACATGTCATAATTCTATATAGAAGTTAAAATAAAGTATATGTAAATGTTTATATAAATATATCAAAATATAAAATATGCAAACATGCACATATTATATATTCACATCCATATAATGTATAAACATATATACTTAAACATATATAATCATATATTTTATTTAAAACTATATATACATGTAATTTGTATAAATAATATGAATTGATGAGAAACTTTGCAATATTTAGTGGGACTATTTGTCAGGCTCTCTTTCCTACATTTTATCTGAATTGTAAGTAATTACTATTTTGTCTCTGTTGTCCTCATCAACATAATCAAAGGTTTTCTTGTCTTTCATTTAAACTGTTTGATTGCCCATGTTAAAGTGGCCAATTTGTTTCTGGCTTCACATGTTGACCTCTTAAGGCTTTTCATTCTTTTCCTGTGGGCTAAAAGGAAATCTCAATGAATTCATAATTGTTAGGTATCCAAGGAATATCTTTAATATTGGAAACTGTTGAATAACTCTAAGAGATCTAAGTAAATAAATGAATTGTAGAGGAGAGATTAAAGTAAAAAAACAATGAATGTCGGAAACAACAATTTAAAGCGTGTAAGGTTGAGGGTTTAGAACAGACCTTGGAGTTTATTTGGGACAACCCATTCTTTTTACACATTAGCAAACTGAAACCCATGGAGATGAAATATTTAGGGACAGGCAGAGAGACAAGCATATCTGTCCCTAATTTTTGGAATTTTTATTCCAAAATGAAAAACATTTCCCATATCAATCGCACTTTATTTCCTTGTTGCCTCTTTGTGGCCCATTTGGTTTTGTTAAACTTAGGAGAGATTTCTTGCAGCCCTGCTGTGATCACTTCAGTTTGGTAACCTCCTGTCTATATGAAGAGTAAAGGAATGAAGTTTTCCTACATGGTCCGATAGAAAGGCTGGGAGTAATTGCTTATTCATGAGGTACATGGTATCTAATCCCAGATCAAGAACAAAGTATAAGCAATAAGGTCAAAACTTAATGTTTATTTTGAAGACAAAAATAAATGAATCTTCCGTAGTTTTATATCATCCATGGATAACAGATAGATAAGAAAAGACAAGAATTACACCCACCTGTGTATAAGGTACAAGTGCTTTTTGGAAAATAAGTATTTCATCTCTCATAAGCCCTTTTGTTTCAACCACACAGCTGTAGATTGGCACAGGAAGAGAGATGCTAAAATGTTTTTCCAAAGAAGAAGAAAAATCATGCAATCTTAGACAGTATGCCAGGACTTTATAATTATAGCTTCTATCATGAAGAATTTAAGTGGAAATCTAGGTATGCTCATTAAAGCATACTATTAGCCATAACAAGACTTTGCTTAGCCCTTCCCTATTAACTTTGCAAGTCTTGGAAAGTAGAACAAGGCCCAAACTACTCTGGAGGAACAGAGCTGAGAATACACATTGGGAATATGGCCAGTGTCAGTACTCTGCTATTTTATTATTAATTTCTGTTCTAAATAATTATGATTGTTTCGCTGCTTTTCCTAACCTGAGCCTGCCAGCATGGAGAGACATTTCAATAGGGAAACCTGGGTCAACTTCAAAAATCCCAAGATTTTAACTTTGTAAAAGGAGCTATAATAGAATTATGGGGAAACTTAAGAGACATAGTATGTAGAGGATTAGGCCTGGAGTTAGAAAGACATGAAACAGAATCAAGAGTCAGATATTTATGAGCTGTATATGTAATCCTGGGCAAGGAAAATAATCTTCAGCCTCCATTTCCATTTCCACAAATGTAAATGAGTATAATAACAGTAATTCCCTCACAAGATGTTTTTGATACTCAACTAAGATAATGCATATAAAGTTCCTTGCAAACATTAATGGATGATTAATTGCTAATGTTAATGATGATGATGATGATGATGATGATGATGATGATGATGAAGAGAAAGCAAGAACTTCAAAAGAAATGTATTCTTCTGCTTCAATCTTAATTTGAAAAATAAAAATGTGTCCCGCCCTCCTTATTCTGATTATCTCCAAAAATAAGAGCAGTATAAAAGTAGGCTGACTGTCTCTTTTTACCCAGCCTCAGATGCCTCTTGAACCCAACTCTTTGTCTATTACAAATAGCCTATGTGTGAGATCACTACTGCATAGCTGGACTATAGGTTCCAACCTTTCTTAAGTCGGATCTTCCCTTTTCTGGTCCAGAAACCAGTAGAAGAGCAAGGGATCTCTTAGTGGATTGCTTAAAGATTGGAAGGAATACAGATTAATAAATAATGGGATTTGTTTGATGAGTCAGGAGTTTACAGAAAAACTAAATAAGGACAAAGGGAAGTAAGATGTCTGGAAGAGGGGTACTGTGCCTATGAATGTTAGAATGACCTTGTTCTTATCTACCCCACTCAAAGTCTTTCCATCTGTCTAGAATTTCCACTCCCTGCTTCTATGCTTCTGTTTATTTAAGCCCTGTAGAATTTTCAAAGCTCAACATCCAATCCTATTCCCTTCCTAAGTCCTTTCCTGACCTACAGGCCTGAATTGCTTTTGCTATGCTCTCAATTTCTATGGTAATAACCCCAGGTACAGTCTCTTGGGTAAGCTGGCTATGTGATATTTCTTCCTTCGTTCCCTTAGATAATAGTGTATTTCAAGATTAGGTAAACTTTTTACATGTTTGTTTAGCTTTGTCAATTCAGTTTAATTTAATGAATGTTTAATGAGTATGCATCTTGTATTAGACACCATGAAAGGGTCTCCCTCCTAAAAGCTTATATTTATTTGGGCAATACAACATTAATACATATTTTAAAACATATAACAAATTAAGTAGGGAGAGAGCACTAAGGGGATGGAAAGCAATGGAAGTGTTCCCTGCTCTAAACTTTGAAGAAAAGCATGGATTATGAAAGGTGGTAAGAAGAAAATTCTCTAGTGCTAATACATGGAGAGAAGAGACAGGATGCCAGCTGGAGAAACAGGTATTGAGGCATATTTTAGCTTTTTAAACCTAAGCAAGAGCTCATTTACTATACACAAGAGGGTCCCAATTTGAGATTAAGAAGCAATTGAATAATCAGATATGAAACCGAGTCAATATACAAAATGTTCACCATTCCCTAAGCAGGTCTTTGATTTGAAATTCCCCCAAAATAAAATATTAAGTTCTAAGAATTGTCATGTAGAAATTAGATGTTAGCCAAAAAAAAAAATGTCCTCAGGCATACCTCAGAGAGGGTTCAATTTCACCCAAACCCTCTCAGAATTGTCTCTCTCCTTTCTCATTTAGTTAACATGGAAATCCATCTTTTAAATGCTTCCAACGATCAAAACAAATGTTAGTATTAGAATGTGGATTCCTTAAGGACAGGAACTATTTTATTCCCCAACTTTCTTTGTATCCTCAAACTTTGGGATCCTGGAACAGAGAAATTATTAAATAAAAGCCTGTTGCCTGACTACATAAAAACTGGATATGTACCTAGAATGGATATGTACTAAAAAGTGAAATGAATGTAGAGCTATACTGGTAATTATAAAAAAAAAAAATAGAGTGCCATTAGGTTGTGTGACGGATAGTGTTTAGTCATGGGGTCAGGAAGACTTCTGTTCCTAAGTTCAAGTCTAACCTCAGAAAATTACTATCTCTGAGCCCATAGACAAGTCACTTTACCTTGTTTGCCTCAGTTTTGCCACCTGTAAAATGAGCTGTTAAGGGAAAGAAATGGCAAACCACACTAGTATCTTTGCCAAGGAAAATCCAAAAGGGATAGTGAAGAGTCAGATGGGACTTAAATGATGGGAGCAAATAAAAACATTTTTAAAAGGATAAAGTACAACTGAAGCAATATTTGAATCTACAGTCAACAGGGCACCTCTATAATTTATTGAATAGAAAAAAGAAATTGATCAGCTATGTAATTTAGGATCATTACATTGGAGGGTGGATTGGAGTGATGAGAGATTTGAAGTAGGAAGACAGATGAAGAGGCTCTTGAGAAAGTCCCAGGAGTGGTAGAGAGGGCCTGGATCTGAATAATAGCAAAATTAATAGAAAAAAAAGTGATAGGTATAAAGTATATGGAAGAAAGAATGAGAAGATTTGCAACTGTGAATGTGTGGCTGGAGAAAAGTCAGAGGCAATTTAATGATATTGCAAGGACCTTGCTTGATAGCAAAAGGGAGGTTTGCCTGTGTGCTTGGTAAAAGCTATTGTAGCAATACCCACAATCCAGGCCACAATTCACTCATGTCTACTTATTTTATGCAACTAACTCTCTGCCATCTCACAGTAAAAAGGGGAAAAACCCAGATTCTTATACTTTTAGCCTCTGATACATAGCCCAGAGTCAGCCTTCTCCAAGAAACTGGTATAGACACAAGCACTTGAGGGGCAAAGCTTTTAAGTAAGATGTTTTTATGGAACCCATGCAGCTGCTGCTGTGGATCCCTGAATGCTTTGAGAAACTAACATCAAATTCAGAAAGCTCACAGAGGATTGGGAGCTTCCACATTGGTTGGAGTCAGAAAGTGTTAGAGGTTAAAGTTGACATGCTAGATTGTTTATTTCTTTTGCAATTTTACTGTAATTTGTTGCAAATTTTTGCATTTTTTGGTTGATTTTCTTTTCTTCCTCATTTAAACAAAACAAAATAAAGCAAATTTTACTATAAAGGATGGCTCTCTGGGAATGTGATAATGGAAGTTTATAGGAAAAATTTAGGCAAAGTTAAAAACAAATAAAAACATAATAAATTCTATTAAAATACTTGAAGAGGAATAAAACAGAAATGGAGATTGAGAAGAGATTAGTATTTTAAAAAAAGAATTCAAATTTTGAGGTCTTTGAAGTGGCAAAATCATGGGTGATGGTGAATTTAAAATTATGACCATTCCTATAGGTTACTGAACTGGACAAAAGATGCAGCTAATAACAATAGAAGAGTTGCTGAATAATAACATTAATCTGTATATTGAAATGTTCATGGCTAGAGGTTAGGCCAGAATGGAAGACTGCAAACCAAATACTGAACTATTTGCGTTAAGAAGGGAATACAAACTTGAGGCTATAGTCTCAAGGATCAGAGGCTAGATTGCATAAAATAAAAAGATTGAATGAACTTCAAAGTAGGAGAGGTTATGATATCAACACACACACACAAAATGATCTAGAAGTACAGTGTCTAAGAAGAAATATTCTGTTTTCCACTCTTGGTCCATAGTATAATTCTTAGTGATACCTGTTTCCTCATCTGCAAAATACGCATGAGATATTACCTGCAGTGCCCAACTCACACAGTGGGTGAAATTCAAATGAGAAAACATACAAAAATAAAACATTCTCCATATTTTTAAGGCCTAGGGATTCACCAGTGATGGCAAGATGGCTATGATGAATAAGAGCCACCAGTGTTGGAAAGGGTGGCCAGCTATGGCTCTGAGGTATATGAGAAAAGGCAATCTCATAAATTCTCTTCCTATGTCATAGAACCCATGAGTTTGACCATATTAGGGTATGGCCAAACAATGATCTTTTCAAATATCAAATTTTTCTCCAGATAGGCAATTTGAAGTCTGACTAGTTAAAAAGAAAAAAAAAAATCCTACTGTTAAGACCTTTTTTTTTTTTTTTTTAAGAGAAAGATAGTGTGTCATAATAAGCTTCTTTTCTAACTCGGCCAGGCCTAATTATTTGTATGTAGACAGGAAGAGTGGAGAAGTGAAAAGCAAATGACATGCCTGAGCTTTCCAACTAGGGAAAGCCACATCAGCCTTCTGTTTATAAGCTATAAACCTACATGTAACACTGACAAACATTTCACTTATTCTGCAGCCTGGAGAAAACCCAAGTGCTCTGTTTCTGACAGTGTTAGTGAAAATGTGATGCTGTTGTTCCTAAATTGGGGTAGAGCTTGTTTAGAAAAGCTAAAAACATCCCCATCTTATTTATTATGAAATTATAAATTTTCCCTATAAAATCTTCTTATGAACCATCTCATGACTTGAAGAGTAGCAGTCATGCTTCTCATATTCTCAAATATTCAAAAATGAAAAACAAACAAACAAAAAAAACAAAAACAAAAACAAATCAGTAGGATGGAAGAAGAATACATAGTAATTTGGTGTAATGGCCATATTTCAGGTATATACCATGTTTTCATCTACACGCCCAAGTGTGATAACACCCCAATTTTGGATTAGATTTTCTCTATAATTTTAGCTGGTCAGGGAATGAGTCAGAGAAATATGTCTGAAAACAAGCACACCCTTTATCCTCCAAAGTATAAAATTGTTGTTCTACCAAGACTGCCTGCTATCTCGGATAGAAGGCTAGTTTTCAATGGCTGAAAGATATAGAATCAAAAATTATGTCAGATACTCAGTAATTGAGCAAATCTCTTCATAATTTAGAACCTGAATCTATCAACATATCTGCAAATCAACAGACATTTAATAATTTAAAGTAATTTGGGATTTTGTGTCATGAACCATATCATGGCAAAAAAAAAAAAAAAAGGAAACGAAAGAAACATAAATGGAGCCAATTCTGCCCTCAAGGAGCTTATATTCAATAGTGGAAGATAGGAAATATAAATAAGTATATACAAACTATACAGACAAATAATACAGTTCATTGGAGGCACTAAAGCTGAAAGTAATTCAGGAAAGGTCTTATGTAGATACATTTTGAAAAACTTATATTTGAAGAAAACTAGGGATTTTAAGAAGCAAAATTCAGACAGGAGTGGTTTCATTGCATGCAGGATAGCCTGAGTATAGAAACAGAAAGAAAATTGAAGGTTTGGGGTATTAAAGAGAA
Source organism: Antechinus flavipes (assembly GCF_016432865.1). Lineage (NCBI taxonomy): Eukaryota > Metazoa > Chordata > Mammalia > Dasyuromorphia > Dasyuridae > Antechinus > Antechinus flavipes. Next base: position 22,241,201 of record NC_067403.1, on the reverse strand, counting down.
AGAAGGCATGTTTTTGCAAACCATATAGTGCATTGAGATGTTCTGAAAAGTTAAATTGGACCCAAATTTTTTGTTATGTGAGAGTGCTTCAGGAATATCACTTTGGTAATGTGTAAAGAAGGAAAATTAGAAGAAAGAAGAAATGTTGGTGACGGGAAGAAAGATGATGGAGGAACATTAACTAAGGTGGTTGTAGAATGAGTAGAAAATAGAGGGATATGAAAACTACTGACATATATACATACATATGTGTTTATATCTCTAGCTATAGATACATAGATAGATAGCAATAATATGATATGGGGTTTCACATCAAAATTATGTGGGTAATGTAGATACCAGATGATGATAGACACCAAAAGTTGGAGTTTGGTCATGTGAAGAATTCATAATGGCCATTCTCTTTGGGAAAAGTTAGATTTATTTAGGGAAGAAGTTACAGAACAAATGAAGGGATACAGTAGATACTAGGAATGTAAATATGAAATAGAGCGGAAGATCATATGAAAGAGAAGTTCCTCATTAGAACTCATAATTACCCAGGAGATAGGGAGCACCCCATGAGGTGGGGGTATCCTCTTAGCTGGCAGATTAAATCCAGAAAGGAATTTATCACCCTAAAAGAGTTAGTAAATTGTGAGGAGAAGGAGGTTGGGAAGCATAATAGAGTTAGGGGAAATAACATATGTTATTGGGGAAGGGAAAGGAGAAAAGGAAAGACACTGTGAGACAGAAAGCCAGGGTGAACTAACATGAAGGAAGCCAGCCTCCATGGGATAGCCCTTAAGTAGATTTTATAGGAAAAATTTAACCTCAGGGACATTACTGCCCTTTCTGACAGAGCATGACAAGGTGAGAGTGGTCCAGATCTCTACAGAGGGTATTCTAACTGGACTGCCTCCCCAGAAGGTAGGACCATGAAACTAAACTGATTACTATCAGTGTCTTCTCCTTGCCTGACTTAGAGATTATTTTTTTTATCAATTCCTCTGCTATCTACACCCAACATTGAAGATTGCATCAGACAGACAGACAGACAGAAAGAAATAGATATGAGATAGAGATAGAAACGAGAGACAGACACATGGAAAAAGAGAGGCAGAGACAGAGAGACAGAAAGAGACAGAGACACACAGAGAGACAGAGATAGACACAGAGAGAGAGAGAGACAGAGACAGAGACAGAGACAGATAAAGACAGACAGAGACAGATGATGAGGTATAAGAAATGAGGGTGAGAAATCCCCTGGCCAGTGCCACAGGTTCTTTGTGAAAGAATTTGCAATTCTGAATGCAGGTGAGGTTTCTGGCAAAAAAAAAAAAAAAAGTGTTTATTATACTGAGAAATAACTTCCCAGAGGGTAATAGTTCCAAAGGAATTAGCAAAAGTAAGTTTTTAGCCAAAATGGGTTTATACTGAGAAGAACCAAATTCTCCTGTTAGTATTTTTAGGAAGGGTTTGGGATTCAGCCTTTGATTATATTGGGTTTTATGGCCTGAAGCTAGGGAGCAATCTCCAGATGAATGTGAGGGATTAATTTTCAATTCAATAAAGGGTTATGATTATTCCTCAGGCCAAGCTTTCCAGTTGAATTGTAGTTGGAGATCACTATAGGAGTTTTCCCTAGGTACAAGAGGGTGGGGCCTCTCCCAGAGGTAGAGAGAGGTTGAGATTTTAGCGTTTTTTAACCCAGGTCCACCCCCCACGCACACCCCCACCCCCACAAAGATCTAGAGGGACACAGTTTACATCAGAGATACAGAGACAGAGAGAGATATTTTTTTTATTTGATCTCTTAGTGATTCAGACTTGGTAGTAGTATTCCTGAATCAAAGGGTGTACAAAGATTTATAACCTTATAGTTATAGTTCCAAATTTTCCAGAATGCTTCTTCCAGTTCCTAACTCCACCAAGAATGCATTAGAGTCCCTATTTTTTTTTCCCACATCCCATCTAGCATTTGTCATTTTGTTTTTCTGTCATGTTAACCAATCTGTTAGCTCAGAGTTGTTTTAATTGGCATTTCTCTAATCAGTAGTAATTTAGAGTATTTTAGATTTTTTAGAGTATAGCCATTGAGAGTATAGATAACTTTAATCTCCTTCATTCCTTCTTTCCTTCCCTCCTTTTCTTCTTTCATTTCCCTCCCTCCCATCCATCTATCTACATAGAGTTTTATACCCTTATCTTCAGGTGCTCTGCCCAAAGGAATTTAAATTTTGTTCAATTATTGAAACATCACAAGATGTCTGGACATAGGTGGGGTAGATTTTTTTATCTTAAATCCAAATCATTCTGAGTATCCTAGATTGGCTACCAATAGTCCCAAAGTCAAGCCCCACTATTAATTATTTATATTAATATTAATAGAAGAACTGAACATAAGTCCCCACCACCCCATCCACCACCACCACCAGTTTTCTACTTTCCTTCTCATCAATGCACAAACATTTTTTAATCACAGACTGCGTGTCCTATAAGTGTTAGGAGAGACACAAAGATAGCATGAAGCTCTTGTCCTAAAGGAACCTGGATTCAAATAGAGGGTAAAACACGAGCAGAGCAATGTATAAGAATCATTCATTCTACATGTTGACAGCACATTTATAATTTAGAGAGGGGCAATAAAATAAAAGCAATGCATACACATATGAAACAATTTTAAAGCATGTCATTTCTTACAGTAATAATGAGTCTTCACTTTTTCTAAGTCTACTTTGGGGTCAATGACATGTATTTCTTAAACCTTCGAGATAAAACTCAAATAATTAGAACTTGTATTGTCCAGTTTAAAACCTTAAAATAGCCAGCTGCCATGAAATATGCACTGAATGGAGACTTAAAGGTCCTGGGTCCAAATCCAGTCTCTGATACATACTGCCTGTGTGACCTTTAGCAAATAAAACTTCTATTTCTTCATTTGTGAAATAAGGGAATTCCATGATGTAATCTTTAAAATTTACTTTCTACATTTCCAAATCTATCTTGTTAAAGGTTTTTAAGTATAAAATCTTACTTGTAACAGATTCTTCCCAAACTTTCTGACTAGAGTATATTTCATTCCTGAGAATGAAGAAGCTTAAACAAGCTTTCCTTGTCTTGAATTTGTATGGTACTTTCTTATAGAAATTAGATTATGCCCTAGTTTGAAGTAAATTTAGGCGGTTAATATATTTATCTTTAAAGACCAGATGAACAATTTAGTATTTAAAATGTGATTTTCTATTTAAATGTTTTAAAACCAATTCAATCAGCATTATTTATATTCCTCCCTGCATTAAAGATATTATTCTGACCTAAACCATGTGATATTTATGTTCACAATATATATGACAAAATACTTTTTTTAAAAATTTGTGGTCTGTCTTTCATGGTGAGTTCCAGTTGTCTTTTCCTTTTGTTCCCTCTGAAAAGCCAATAAGTTTAAAAACAAATTCACAAAAGTTTACTGTAGTTATAATCTTTACTGGTCGTCATGTATTCAAGAAGGAGTGATAGGGGCATAAAGGAGTTATCTTTACTTCAGTTTCTGTTTTGTTTTGTCTTTAATCTAACTGCTAATCATTATCCAACAGTCTTGAGATTTAAGAATTCTGCTACATTTCTAGTGGCTAAGGATGAGAGTTTTCAAAATTCTGTTTGAACTTTTTATAAATAAATACAAGTTAACATAAAAACAAAAAATTAAATTACTAATTGGCAGATCTCGGAATGAGAACATACCACTGGGTTAAGTGGGTGGTATGTATTCCCCAATTATGCCTCAACTTTTCTGTTTACTTTGAGAAAGGAAAAAACCTCTATTCCTAAATAATAAATTTATTAATTACACTCCTTATGAGACCTGACAGCAGTCATCTTTGTGGAGTTTTGATTGCATTCCAAGGGGTAAAATGTCTATGTGATTTATGCAATAGGCAGCAATGTCATGGGGAACAGCTCCCAGCATATAGAGTTTTAAGGTACAAACACAGATGGTTGCCTGTGGAGTATGTCGTAGGTGTTAATGAAAATGCATTGAAAAGTGTGGGAAGGGCAACAAACAAAATCATGTAAAAAGTACCCATTTTTTTTTAAGGCAAACACCTACCATACTCTTCAAAAATTCATCCACAGGCATTTGCTTTTTATTTCTTCACACAAATGCCTAGAGTATAATGGACAAATGGAAAACTGTACAGCACAACACTCACAATTACCCCCCCCCCCTTTTTAAAAATTAAAGCTGTTTATTTTTCAACATTGATCCTTACAAAACCTTGCGTTCCAAATTTTCCCCTCCTTGCCCTATCTCATCCTCTAGATGACAAATAATCCAATAAATGTGAAACGTGTTAAAATATATGTTAAATTCAATATATGTATACATATTTATGCAAGATTATTGTAAAAAGTCAAAAAGTAAACAAAAATGAGAAAGAAAACAAAATGCAAGCAAACAACAAAAAAGAGTGAAAATGCTATGTTGTGTTCCACACTGTTCCTACAGTCCTCTGAATGGGTATAGATGGCATTCTTCCTCACAAGATCATTTGGAACTTGTCTGAATCATCTCACTGTTGAAAAGAGTCACATCCATCAGAATTGATCTTCATATAATTTTGCTATTGTCATGTATAATGGCAATAGTTCTGATAATTTTAGTCAGCATCAGTTCCTGGAAGTCTCCCCAGGACTCTCTAAAATCATCCTCCTGATGGGTTCTTATAGAATAATAATATTCCATGACATTCATAAACCGTAACTTATTCAGCCATTCCCCAACTGATGAGCATCCACTTAGTGTCCAGTTTCTTGCCACTACAAACATTTTTGCACAACACATACATGATTTTTAATGTCAACCTTGACAAAATGAATCATTTCAAAAAACCTAGCAGTTCATTTTGGCCTTTCTCCTAAATGAATATGCTACTTTAATCAATTAGTAATGAGAAAGATCAACTCTTGAAACTTGCATAGTATGGAAAGATTCTAAAACCAAAAACTTGCAGCATCTTTTTGTCCATTTGCAACCTTGCCTGGATGGATTATGCATACAGTCAGTTTTACAGAGGGGTTACTACCAGTCACTTAGACTTAGTTCTCTAGCTTCAGAAACTCAATATTGTTGGTATATATGAGGCAATCAGTCTTAATGGAATTGATTTCCTTTTGGCCAAACTTGTGAATGATTGCTTGAAATATCAAAATTCTACTTTATTAATTTGATGTGGATTCTGGATTTTTTAAAGGTATCAGACAATTTTATTCACTATCAAAATTCTATGGAAAAGAAAATTTGAATTAGAATGTTATTTAAACAGAGTATATTGAGTTATTTTGTTTTCATCATTACTCCATTTGCCATTCTAACAACATACTTTTTGTAGTATCATATTTTTTTTCTTGCCAATCATCAACAAGTCCTCTCCCCCTTTAACAATGATAAACACAATTTCTTATTTCTTATTAGTCCCCTCAAATTTATTATATCACAATATTACCTAATGAAACATATGAAAGTATCCAAAGCTTCATTTAGGAAGTACAACGTACCTGGCCTGGAATCAGGAACACTCATCTTCCTGAGTTCAAATCTGGCCTCAGAAACTTACTAGCTATGTGACTCTCAGAAAGTCACTTAATCTTATTTTTTTTCAGTTTCTTCACCTATAAAATAACCTAGAGAAGCAAATGGCCTACCATTCCAATATCTTTGCCAAGAAAACCCCAAATGGGGTCATGAAGAGTTAAGACTAAATAACAACACTATTACCCAATCAGTAAAGGCAAGCTTTGAAGTCAGGATGTAGAAACTTAGTTCTCAAGTTGGAAGGCATATCAAAAGCAATCTAGTATGATCTCCTCATTTTAAAGATACATAAACTGAGCCCATAGAGATAGTCAAACCAAGAGATTATATAAAGACAAAAATGAAATCATCCCTCTTTTTAAGGAATTTATCTTGTTAGAAAAGAGAGTAGGGAGGTGCATATGTATGCATACATCTGTATTTGTATGTATATTTATAAAGACACACACACACTCAGCTATTATCTATAAGGAGATTTGTGGAAGAAATTTTGGCTAAGATCTCATTGAATGATCAAATTTGAATTCAGGGCCTCTGTTTAGCGAGATAAACTTCTTTCCATTATAATAGAGTGCCTTTATAGGACCATGATCTATACATGACTACCTTTGTAAAACTCATCTTATTGAATAGGAATAATCTCATTTATTTCATGTTATTTTATTTTAATTTGAGAATTATTTTATCTACATTTAAACTGTATTTGGGGCCATGTTCTGTAGAATATGGAGTCTGTAGTTCACTCACTATACAAGACAAATGAGAACTATAAAATTACCCAGTTTGTCATTTGAATATTCTTGGTGGACTTGATCTAAATTATTTTGGATCTCTCATTTCCCCTTCCTTAAAAATATATTTTTTTAATCACACTACTCCTAACTGTGATTATTCTATAGATAAATTTCATTTTCTCTCACAAAGAGAAGAAAGAATAATGCTTTCTGAACTTTATTTCTGGTCAAGGAGGAAAAAGAAACAAAAAAAACAGTTTCTTAATATCGAAGTAATAGGAATCTCAGAAATGAAAATCAAATTTCCTTCTTTGAGTTTGCAATTTAGTAATAAAAAAAGTAAAAAGGGGGAAGCTAGGTGGTACAATAGATAAAGTACCAGCCCTGATGTCAGGAGGACCTGAGTTCAAATCGGGCCTCAGACACTTAATATTTCCTAGCTGTGTCACCCTAGGCAAGTCACTTAACCCCAATTGCCTTAGCAAAAAAGAAAAAAAAAAAGAAAAGTAATAGTATGGGTAGCTTAGATTTATACTCCAAAACATATCACTCCATTACTAGAGATTAAAAAGAAGACTTCCAGTAAGATGTGGGGAAGGAAGAAGGATATTTTAACAAGTAAAATACTGGTGATGCAATAGCAAGTTTTCCTGATGAAAGATGAGATAAAAAGGGGAAAAAAGCATGCTAAATATTTAAAGAAATCAATATGATTGCACAGGGAATTTCTGATTAGCCCAGACAGTAAAAAGACATATTAAAAATGCTTGAAAAAATTAATAAGAAAATATGAAAACAAAGATCCGTTATCAAATTTGTTGGGCTAACATCATGAATGAGGTGAAATTTTTGGTAATTTGGTAAGTGTTATGGGTCAGAATGAGAACATTACAGGTAAGCTTGCAAGAAGGTCAAGACATGAACATACTCAAAACTTGAGCTTCTAATGAAGTCATGCTAAGAAAAAATGAAGAGCAAAAATTGTCTTGTTTTCCCCATGTATCCACTCTGTCCATCAATAAGAATGATTTTCAAATTGATAAAATGTTGAGGTTCAAAAGATACCCCAGAATGTTGGGGTCTAAGACTGCTGTCCTGAGATGTCTCAAAAGAATTTGAAGGCTCAAACCTATCCAAGTCAAGGGGCAAAATTTACTGTAATTGTAACATCTATTGAAATTGGCTAATTTCCAAAAGAATTTAGCACAGAACCAAGAGCAATGAGACAAATTTATAGGAAAAGACAAAGATAAGTTCTTCATGTCAATGATATGCTAATTTTATGTCCCAGAGGTAGAACTGAGGAGTGTCTCAGGAATTTGCTTATGACTGACCAGCAGATCTTGTATCTGACAGTCAGCAATGTTTGTTGATGGGGGAAGATTGTTAGAACAATAGCATTCTAAGTTCAGAGAGCCTCAGGATCATTAATGTATCTTCCCTAAAATCTAAGGGAAGAAATATTATCATATTCCTAGGCCAGAAGACTTTTACAATTATTGATGGACAAATTGACAGAACAATAGCACTCCATGGTCAGGGGGACCTTGGGATCACTGATTTCAAAGCCAGAAGACTTTAGAATCATTGATAAATTGTAGAACTGAAGCTACTGCTGTCTTCCCTAGAAGCTATATTCCATCATTTTTTCAGCAAAACATGACCTCTCCCTCATAGATTTTTTAGTGATTGTACTTAACTTTCCCTATACATTTAATTACTTTCTAATTATAAGAATTGTTGTTGTTGTTGTAGAAAGAAAAATGTACCGTTTGTATTTTAAGATACAAGTAGTCAAATGTTTTATTTAATCCATAGTTACTATTCAAGAGAGAAAAAAATATATTATTTGGCACATATCAATAGGGCAGAGATTCCATGTGGGATAAATGAAATGCTGAATATAAACTATTCCCCCCCAGGAATGTATCATTTAAATTAAATACATATCACACTTGGTTCACAGTAGATCAAATGCTGGCACTAGGGCAAATTGGTTGAGTTGTAGGGGAAAGGAGACAGACTTTCTAATATTCTAGTTTGTTGTTGGCTTTGGGGATTCAAGGCAGAGAAGACTCCATTTTTTCTTTTGGTTGACCTTGACCAGTATCTGGAGGAGAAATTGGGGGAGGGAGGGTGGTGAGAGAGGAAAAAGCAAAATATAAAGGTTAAAGAAGAATGACTATTTACATTGAAATGGAAGCTTCCCTAAAGTGGTATTCACAATTCAAAAGGCACACAATATAATATCTCCCTTTTTTCTACCACTACATCTGTTTACATGGGCCACCCATCACCACCATCACTCACATTCTGAATGTTAAGTTCTACCCTTGCCTCAGTTCACCATTTGTTTTGCCCCTTTAGACGTGAATCAATTGTTCAAAAAAAGAATTCCATTGGAAGTTTTAAGCATGACCAGATTCAAAATCAATAATGCTAAAGGAGAGTATTTGAAATCTAAGCCTCTTAGAGTAATGTCAGTTGCATGTGATGCTGAAAGCATTTATCGAGTAATTGTATAGTACACAGAATAGGTTGTATGCGGTGACATTCACTGTGAGGACTTCAGTAGTCTCTTTGCATTTCCTGCTGGATAACACTGGGTTTTGCTACATTTGTTTCATGTGCAGACAGCGCAGAACATGGCAAATGGACTGTAAAAATAGATTTTTGTCAGTTTTGATTGGTTGAGAGGGAGAAAGATTGCTTAGGAAGCAATCATGTAAGTGTTATATTTGTCAACATTGCATAAAATGAAGAAGAAAAAACAACAGATTACTACCCTGGAGGGCAAAAGGGTAACCACACACACACACACACACACACACACACACACACACATAAATTAAATGGACAGGAAAAGAAAATAATTTTCAGTAAAATGTAAGCTACTGTGTATAAAGGGAGAGGGGGGGTAAGATCAGTAGAATTTTAATTGGGGGGGAACTCACTAGGTGTTATTTTGAATAATAAAGAATAGTATAGACACAACTGAGTGAAGCAGCTTCACAACTGAGTGAACGCATCAGCTCTGAACACTAGAACCGCAGCAGTGGCAAAATACGTTGAGAGGGTTCTCCACTTCAACAACACAATTATTCCCCTTAATTACCTAAGAAGTAGACAGTTTCCTCTGAATTGCACTTGGATATAGGACTCTGTAGTAGGTGCTATGAAAGAATATAAATAAACCAGAGTCTTCCTTGATGTCCAACATACAAAGAAATGAAACAGCTAGCAGAGACTTGAGGATAGACCTTGTCAGCAAATGCAAAACAGTTCAAAAGGTGCTATCTATAGGATCTATAGGATGTTTCAAAATGAATCATTCATCAAAATACTGTCTTTCTGCAAAGGTAGTGAAGCAAATCTCAAATGCTTAAGAGGCCCATGTGTGTGCATAGCCATGAAGATGAAGTTTGGTACCTTGGACAGTTCCAATCGGTGCTCAAGATGGATGAAAGAGAAAAATTTTTGACTCTGTGGTCAATATTGGATGAATTTCACCTTAATAAATAGACAAAAGTTAATTTTTCTTTAAATTTCTCATTTTGTTTCCTCTAATTTTCTAAAATCCCAATAGGGTTCAGTTCCCAGGCAGGATGTGTAGCATCTTTATGACTTTAACAAGTAATTTTATATTTTTGAGCCTCAGGTTTTTTTTGTCTAAAATGAAGGATTTGAAGAAATAGGTGGGCTTTGGGGGTTCATCTAACTTTATGAACATTATCCTATGACATACATTAGAAAGGCAGAACCCAGATAAGTGTGGCTCTATAGAAAAAAAAAAAAAGAAAAATGAACAAACACAACATTCAAACCAGATTATTGGAGAAATACCCTCGTTTCCTAATTGTGAACAAAAATGACTTGCGACTTGTGCTGAGGGAAACTTTTATCAAGCATTTGAACTCTCAATACCTGCTGAATGCCCACTAAGGACTTGCCAAGTGCAAGCATTAAAAAAAAAAAAAGAAAGAAACATTGAATGTGAATGGTGACCTCATGGAGTTTGATGAGAGGCAGTTCCTTCCAGTAGAAAAAGCACTGATCTAAGAATCAAACTGAAATTTGTTTGGAATTCTTCCACTATAATACACTGAATTACCACAGGCAAATCGCTTCACTTCTCTGAATCCTCCCACTTTTCACTCTAAAGTGGGATAAATAACATCCCTAGTATCTATATCAAAGGGAGCTATATCAAATAAGATACTGTGTAGTCCTATAAGTTCTTTCTATACATATTGAACATATGTTCTAATTGAGAAAATATTCTTAAATGGATTAGATATTATGAGGATATTTTTTAAAAATTGAATAATAATTTCAAATGTTATTCCAGATAAAGACCTGAAATTATGATTAAAAATGCATTTCATTAGAGTGCATTAGTTTTAATTGGGTAGAAGAAATATAGGAGCAACTCTGTATTTCTCCTAAAGAAAAAAAAAAGACTAAAATGCAAGCCCCTTCAGGACAAATACTTTAATTTTAATTTTGTACACAATTTCCCAAATAATGTATTTTGGCAGTCTATACTGCAAAACTGTAGGTGCTAAATAAATACTTGTCAACAACTAAATTAGTGTTGATTGTTGTCAACACCAGTAAAACAAACATCTTGGAAAAGTCTAATTGTTTTTATCTGTCCATGTTCAGATATCCATTCGATACAAAAAAACAGTGTTTTAAGTTACAAATAATGGATGAATATGCTAAGTTTTAAGATATTAATAGCAATAACAATTTTAATTGAAGTTTTTGAATATTGCTTTATTCAGCAGTTAAAATAAGAGATAATCTAGAGTGTTGGATTCAAATTATAAACATTTTAGAGGGACTTTTAGGTATATTTTAGAAATTGACCAGAGTTTCATCATTGACAAAACATTAGTATTCATATGATGAATATATAGATTTTTTACTAGCTTAGATAACATAGCATTATGCATTCAGAGGAACTATTCAGGAATTTTTAACTAAAAATGAAATCTAAATCAACAAAACTGTATTTCCCTTTTTTAACTTTAAACATTTGAGGATGTATTTTAAAGTGAAAATATTACCAAGTTTGGTGAGAATTTTGTAATGAAGAATTTTGACCTATATGTGACTTTAGTTAAAAAAAAAAGAATCATAAAAGTCCCTCACTATTATCTGGATTAAGAAAGAGGAGGGAACATAGCTGTTTAAAATTACTTTTTTAAAAAGCTAGTCCTCATTAAAGTATTTTTTTCCAAAAATATTAAAATCATGTGAACCTAGTAGTATATACTAATATTTTCTTTATTTTACTATGGCCAAAACCTGAATAATCCATTACACAGAAAGACTAATAAACATGATTTTTCTTCCTAAAAGAAGATTGGCTACTGTTTCTTGATGTCTTTCTGAAAGTTGTGACAGGTTCAAGCCTTAACATATAGAATAATATATACGCATGCAAAATGTTTTTCCGTGATTTGGTATAAAAGTGATGGTAAAAGCTGAGTGAATTTAATTGCTTATGACAAAATAATTGCCATAGCAAAATGAAGCTTATATTAGACAAAATAACTAAAAAAAAATAATGGTTCAGTGTTGACTTAAATCTTCTTGAATTCAGATTTTTCTGCATAGTAGACCATTGTGTAACAGAGACAAAAAGAACAACTTAAATATAAATATCTTCCATGAAGCTGTGCTCAGAGAGAATGTCAACTAGACCCTAATTTTTCAGATTGCTTCTCTAGATTGCTGGAAGGGAAAGATTCCTCAGATGCTTTATGATCTGGGCTCTGTTGACATTACCATAAATACAGACAAAAGTTAATTTACTTTATCTTTATCATCTTGTTTCCCCTAATTTTCAAAATCTTTATAATTCCATATAGGTCTTGCCACCTGAGATTTGCCTCATCTTAATTTATGTGATTTTAGAAATACTTAAGTACCTGAGAAAATTCTGAGATTCACTTAATGTATTGTCCAAGAAAAAAAAAAAAAGAACCCTTGTCCTGAACACCCTTAGCAATATGTCCCGACTCCAAACGCCAACTGATATTAAGAATATCATATACGTCGAATATGTGAATATAATATGTATATAATGTATAATAATCTTAATTAGATAAGTCTGAATGAGCTTTTGTTCTATTGTAATATCTGGGCTAGAGCCAACCTGAATATAGTCAAAGATAGAATGTCTGTGGCTGACTTTATCCTTAGCTTAAATACCCTATTACAAAAACATCAACTGTAGAACTATTATGTCATCATGTTACTAAGTATATAGTCTCATCAATTGCACTGAGTTAACAACTTATTTCAAGTATACTTCTCCAAAGTTCTGCCGTCTACATACTATATTAATCATAACCTAGTAAAATATAATTGTTTGACTTTTTGTGTGAATAGATCACTTTAGAAAAATTGGGAAGCTCACCTACCTTTTCTCAATAATTTTAGCGATTTTAAATATACAAAGAATCTAAATTATTTTGAAATAATAATGCAATTTTTGTCACATAGATTCGTGTATCTTCTTAAATTTATCTATGGATCCTATGAGGGTATCTAAGAGGGTAATATGTTTTGATACTGCAACACAACTCTGCTGTTTATTACAGTTACTAAAATAGCTCTAGGTGTTTGATAAGTGATAATGATAGACACAATAAATACTAACATTAGAATAGAATTAATTCAGATATTACGATATGAATGAAAAATTCAATAAATTTATTATAATGCCCAACTGACATTCAAGGAGTGATGAAACTCTTTGGCTTATCACATGTAAAATGAAAATATTAAGTTATATATGGAAAGTTGGCATGAATAGAACATTGCTATGTGCTAAAATCATTACATATATTAGTTATTCTACTTAAATGAAATGAGCATTCTATCCAAAACTTTTTCTCTATAGAAAAAAAGTCACTTGAATTATTCTTTCTAAAGTCAACCTCATTTTATAACTGGATACTCATAAGATGTGATCTGATACAATGAAAAAATCTTGGTACTGGAGTGATAATAATTTATGTTCAGATCCCGCCTCTGACATTGATTATCTAGGTGATCCTTGGCAAATTTCCAACTAAAAATGCAGTTTCTACACCTGTGAAATAAGGGAGTTGGATTAGTTGGCACTGAGGTCCCTTCTAGGGCCAGAGCTCTGATTCAACAAGAGTTTGGAAACAAGTGGTACAATGACCCTGAAATTAAGATATAATAAATGAGTAACTCCAGGTTAATTCACATTCAATCTCTGGCAACCTCTTCTTTAAGACATTAAGAAAAGATCAGTTGAATATCTACGAAAGGTATGGGAAATTATTTATCCTGAGATTCTTCTATATTTTTCTCTATATATTTTGGAAATGAGGTCTTTATCAGAACCTTTAATTGTAAAAATGTTTTCCCAGTTTATTGCTTCCCTTCTAATCTTGTCTGCATTAGTTTTGTTTGTACAGAAACTTTTCAATTATTTTTTTTTTCAATTATAGGTGTCTCCCTTCATATATATTCCCTCAAAACAGGCACAAGAAGACTTAAGCTTCATGGATACAAAAATCTTAGAAATAAATATCCATAATCTCATTATAATAGGTTCTGCTTTTGCTATCAGAATTTTTTAAACTTATATAATATTTAGAGCCATACATAACAACTTACTTAATTTAAATATTAAAAAAAATCCTAACAACCAGAGAACAAAACTAATTAAAATTATTTTACAAAACAAAACAAAACAAAAACTCCCTTTTTGGGGGACATTTTTCCCAACTGGAGCTGGGGGCATAGATCTTCTTTAATATTATACTAGATGTTTTTTTTTTTTTTTTTAATATACTTTATGTTTTTCTTTCTGTTTCAGAGACTCATTATGTCTGTTTATTCATCTTTGAGCTGAGAGTCTTTTTTTATTATTATCATTTTTACAAATTTCAGTCTAATAGATTCCTGTAAAAAAGGTCACTTTAAGCTTACAAGATGACCTTTAATTTCATACTATAAAGATTTCCTCTTGCTTGTTACATTGAGTTTATCTACTGGAAAGAAAGCTAAATAATGTCAGCATTCCTCTGGAACATCCAACTCATAACAAAACCTCCTGGGATTAGAAGCATTGGAATGATAAATGATATCCTAAAACTACAAATTACTATATTAAACCCCAAAGGCACATATGCATTTTTTGAATATAAAGATTAAAAAAAATCCCCAGCACTTTTTATGCCTTTGAGGCAGATAGCATTTAAAATTTGAGGGGGGGATATCTTTACAAACCTAGCTACTTGATTTTAGCTGAAAAGTGATACTTTCCTTGGGAAAATAGCTTTTTCAGCTGTCACTCTACCAAAATTTGGCTGACCTCCTTGTTTTAATCGCCAAAGGCTTTTCTACCGGGGATTGGGTGAAAGAAAGAATAGATTTTGATGTAAGTCGATAGTTTTCAACTTATGCTCCAAAACTCTTATTATCTTAGAAGAAATGTACAGTTGATGGTTACTAATTTATACTGTTATATATCAGCATTTTCTATCAGAAAAAAATGCAATTTCAGTAATGAAAATAATAGTAAACCCTAATCAAATTTTATTTAACATGGCTTTTTAACAATAGATACTACTTTTACCAGTTTTTTTTTTTTAACAAATATTAGATGAAAAATAGTAAATACTATTTATGTATGTTTCTATTTCTATCCATTTATGTAAAGACATGTCATTATAACTTTTTATTTGAGGTTACTAGTTCAAATATGATTATTAATTTATAATGAAGTTTAAAATTAATCAAATTAATCTATGGTATTACAAATACATATGTTGCCTGGAATGAAATAGAATGTTACCCATGTATGCCTATACATTTGATATTTGTCTCCATTGTTTCATAAGTTCACACCAGAGGATGCTATAGTCACTTAGTCTTAATAATGTGGGGATATAAATGTAAAAGCTTTTCCAACATTATCCATTACTCAAAATCTAAGATCAACCTATCTTTTTTTTTTTAACCAAGCAATTGCATTTTTGACCACATCCTTTATGATTCATAATTCGTATATGTCATGTGTTATACTTTATTTGTTCTTACCATTGGCCTTTTGATGTTATTTCTAATTTAACAAAGTATAAATAGGATGCAAATTAATATACTGATTCTAAGTAGCCTACACTTAATTTATAGATGATGAAATTGAATTGCTGAGAGGTTTAGAGAAGTCATTGATATTTGACATTAAAGTGGTGTATTTGGGGAGGATTCTGGGAAGAGGCCTGAGCAGATTGGTATGTTTCAAGTTTTCCAGATTCCCCCAACAAAGATCCTTGCTTTCAGGTCTGGTGCTCTACCCACTGTGCCATCTAGCTGCTCCGCTAACTATATCTTAATCTATAATGTTTTCTTGATGTCATTGCTGGACAATGATAGTCATTTCTTATGGATTAAAAACAAACAAAACAAAATAAAAATGTATTTTCCTCTCTTAATACAATTGTCTTACATTCATTGCAGATTTCTAGAAGCATAACTATCTGAAGGTTCATTTTATTCCCTATTTTATGGCTGAAATCTATACAACATATATTATCTCAGAATTATAACAGTCACTATGGAACATGCCTAATTCAGGGAATGATTAAAAGATGTAAGTGTGAAACTCTAAAAAGTTGTGCTTGAATCATACAACGAAGCACTTAAGGCTAATTACCTATTCGATGTGAGACAATGACTCTATTAGCACATGTTTGGAAAAATAGTTCTTCTCACTCTTGGTGCTTTCTGAATGTTTGGTGTTAAGATAATCATAGGCAAGGATTGGAGGGCAGAGGGACAGAAGCCAAAGTCACCTGGCAGCAGGATGAGGAGGAAAAAAGTTGGTGACTCTAGACTCTGGAATCTAGGATTCTGCTTGCCTGCCTCTTTCATATCTCCCCCTAAACACCAAGGACTTTAATTTACCCTGACTCTGGCTGACTCCAAAGCCCTCCAGGGAGCCAGCCTATATTCTACATGTAAGAAAATGGCAATTCTGCTTAAACAAAGTAATTGAAAGGCCTACTTTTTGGTAAACATGTTATTTAGACAGCCACATAAAAAGAGTTTTTTTACCATGAGATGATCCACTGATTGACTAATCTGGCCACTGAATGCTCTTTAAATGGATTATTTCTGATTGCTTACACATGAAATGAGTACCATTGAAATAAAAAAATAAATAAATAAAAACTATCCTTCAGTTATTATCTCAGATTAAGTCAGATTTGGATATCTTAAACCCTTCATAAAGAAAACACAGTTGGAAAGTCCTAAACAGCATCTTCTAGAAAATATTAAATGCTTTCAATATTTTTCCTTTTCTTTTTTTTTCCTGGAAGTGATCTATAGATTTTTTTTTTGATTAACACTTTTTTTCTTTGTATTAAGAAACTGAGCAATTTTTCCTTATTATTTCTTCCATTGTGGTGTTCAGGTGTTTTGACCTATGTGTAAATTGCTTCTACAATCACCATCTTTTAAACTAATCAGTGTGCTTTACTAGGATAGACATCATTTTCTCTAATTGTTTTGTTTTGTTTTTTGCTCCTTTGCTTCCAGATTATTTCTCAATCCTAACTGTTTACATTCCTAATCAACTATATTCTGTTTCTTTGGTGAATCACTCCATGATGGATTAAAGTTATTGTATTCTGCCACTTATTTGTTTACTATATAATATTTTTGCAATTCTTATTTCTTTTTTAAAGTCACTTAAGTATTTTTTGTTGTTATTCTATAATCTTGAGTATTCATGGAAATCTCTACCTTATTAAGAGTTGATTCATTTTCCTTAAGCTTGTAGCTTTTATATATGGAAACCTGCATTCTTTTACCTAATTTAGATGTCATATTCTCTTCTATTATTTATGTCTTCCTTGTTGTTTTGTTTGCCTCTACCAAAAGTCCCTAATTAAATTTCTTCTTTGTGAGACCTTTGGTAATTTCTGTCTTTTTTACACTACAGCTTCTTAAACTGTTGTTTATGACCCCATATGTGGTCTTGTGTAGAAAGATGAAACTCTGGAGAAGTATACTTGAAACAAAGATACTTATGACAAGGGGTTAATTCAGTGGAAATGATGAGATGATGGTTCTTTAGTATACATATATTTAGAACTATGGTGATATAATGGTTCTCTAGTTCACACATACAGAGTGTGTTGTAATGATGTAATCATACTGAGATCTTTAAGGGCTAAGAGGACTGGAAATGAGACATTCCATCTTTGATCATGCTCCTAGTGACTCTCCTTCTTCCTGCACTCCTCCACTAAGATCAAGAGTGGTCAGACTGTGACAGACACAGACTGTGAAGGAGATAGATTATGAATGAAACAATAAAAGACTTTACACTCTATTCCTGTCTATACTTGTGGTGACTCTCCTACTGAGACCAAGGGTCGTCCAGAAGACCTCCAGAAAGCTAGCCCAGACATTACAGTCTTGTAACTGAGTGTGTATGTGGAAGGGGGCACAGAATTATGATTTATTATCAATAAATGTTTAATTTCCACACCTGTTTTATACACCTATCTACTTAGGGTCATGTAAAAATTTCTCAGATAAAAAGTTTAAGTACTGCTTCATACTATATTCATCATTCACTTTTAGATTGCTTCCCCTTTAAATACAACTTTTTCTGAGAACTGGAAGTCAGTATACTCAGCCTACTCTCATAGAACAATTCATAGTTCAACAGCATTAGTTTCTTTCCTGCCAATGAAGTGTGAGCATTGAGTGGGGAGACAAAGCTAGCCTTATCTGAATACTAGTTTCTCTTAATCTTAGTGGAACACCACAGATGGCTATACAGATTTCCTGTCAAAGTTACCTTTTTTTCCTCATTTGGCTGGCTCACTTCTTTTTTGGCATAGAACAGCATCACTTTGCTGTCTCACTTAAAAAAAAAAATCTGCTTTCGCATTTCTGAGAAATTGATATGAGGCATCATGGATGTAGAATTAAGTTGTTTTGCAAACTCATGTGTGTGTTTGCTCATATGTTTTTGAGTGGGTGTGAAACTTTGCAATCTGAGATTGGTAGGTAATGGGTAAGGGGATACTGAATGAGTGTGATAGAGGCTCTTGAAGAGCATTCTCCAATGTTATTTGGATGAATTATTTTATTTAGGTTTTTGGTGTTCTTGGCCATGGAGATGGCTAAAATTATTTTGTCTCTATATGATTTCCCCACTGTAGAGGTTCTGAGGATGAGAGAATAAATTGTCCTTCATCTTGTTGGTCACAGAACTGGAAAGTTCCAATGTCTTGGATTTAGTGAAATGAATATTATATTCATTCTAAACCTTAAATATATGTATGGGATTCAGTATAGCAATCAGTTTAACTTACTATCATATTGGGATATATTTTATTGTGATTATAAATTATTCTAAATGCTAATGTGATCAAGGTAATTTAGTGTCACATTTGACCATGGGAAAATAAGTCTTTAAAATGTCCTTGCTTTGAGGAAGCCTGCTAATTAACTACTCAAGAGCATTCTATGAAGAGGTCTTTCTAAAGTAAAGAACCTGCTGAACTTCAAGGAGTGAATTTCAATTAATTATTAAAAGGAAAGAAAGCTGACAAATGAAATCAATTTTAAACATTTTATATCATAAGATCTCATGACCTTGCTGTTCTAGTTAATCAAAAGAATCGGGAAAGCTTCTCCTTTCACTGACGTCTATGATTTAGTTATTTTTTTAAAAAGTTTCCTTAAATGAATAATCTTTTCTCAATGTTTTTAAGTTTTTAAAATTTTACATTATTTTTGTGTAAGCAAGCTTAAACCTAAATTATATAATTATATTTATGAAGTATGCCCAGAAAAAATTCAAATCAGTACCAAAGGGAGACTAATTATTATATTCAAAAAAGAAGATGAATCAATGGAGTTATCAGTATGTAGACAATATTATCCATTTTGATTCAAGATTTAATAGATTTTGGTTTTATAGTTTGGACTATAGAGCTGTAAGCTTCCCTTATTTTTGGTTAGGTTGGAAAGAGATACAGAAAGAGAAAGGGAGAGGGAGAAACAGATAGATAGACCCAGAGACCCCAGAGTCCCAGAGACCCAGAAACAGAGTTTGGAATAGAGGGATACTGCCTGAAGCTTCAGATTTTTGTGCAGCTTCACCCCCAAAACAGAGTCCAACTTTAAAATTGAAAGTAAAGAAATAGGTGGGGAAAATGATTAAATTACAGAAAAAAGGACCTGACTATATTAAGGTTATTTTTCTCCCCCTGGAGACAGAGAAGATCAAGACACAAATTCAGAAAACAAATTTTTTTTTAAATGTTTTATCCAAAGCCCTAGGGAGCTATGAATTAAGCTCAGACCCTAAAATACCTCAGAAAGGATTTTAAAAATCAAATTAGGAGCAGCTAGATGGCCCAGTAGATAGAGTATTAGCTCTGAAGTCAGGAGGACTTGAATTCAAATCATCAGACCCTGATTACTTACTAGCTGTATGAGTTTAGGCAAATCATTTAATCCCAATTGCCTTGGAGGAAAAAATCATCAAAAAAAGTTTCCTGTGCTATTAAGAAAGATTTTTAATCAAGAGAGACTTGTGGTCACTGCTTTTTTGTCATCCAGGCAATATTGTTCCTTAGTTCCCTCCTTTCCTTAAGAGAGCAAGTGCTCTTCTCTGCTATGGAGCTATGACCCTGAAGTGGATATGGACAATGGATTTGTCAAACTTCACTTTGTCCTGTACCTAGTACTAGCTCAGGCAACCCCTGTAGTTTCTTTCTGAGAAATTGCCTAATCCCATTCATGTCATTGGTTTGGGAGTTTACAACACTAGAGATACTCTCTTGATATAGCTTTTAAAAATATAAAGTGACCTAGGAATAAGAATTTATTATCTGTATCTGAAAAGAATTAGAAATCACCTCTGATTTCTTAGTATCCACCTCCATTCTGAACAATATATTTTCCCCAAGTGTTAGTTTTTTGATCTTTAAGAGAATTTGACAGATATTTCCTGAGATTTTTTTCCAGCTTTATACCTACTTCATTTACTCTAGTTCTTTTATGTAATTCTTTGCTTAAAAGATTACAGAATACTTGTAACCACCATGTATAATTATTATGTCATTCTAGTACTGTGTTAGAGAAACCATGGTCACCTTAAAGTGATAAAGCATCGAAGGAACCTTATTTTACAGGAGAGAGAATTGAGGATTAGAGTGATTATTAGTCTGTGGTGACAAAGCTGGTAGATGTCAATTCAGGGTTTTCTGTAGATATCTTCAAATCAGCTAAGAGTCTAATCACCATTAAAAACAATTTTTTTTCTGTTTTTCTGGGAAAAATTGCTCTCCCAGATTTTGAAAAAAAAAAAAACATAACTTATAAACTTTTGGAAATAACAATGTGGAAGTTAAAGTCTGTTTGTATTGAGATAGATGAAAGAGAAATTGAAATCCTCCTCAGGAGATGTTACGCTTTTTTTTTTTTTTAAATCTAATCTTCTCTAAGATTTTATCAAAAAACATACAAGAGCACAAAGGAAACAAAGCTATAACTGTTAATTAGTAATGCTTTGAATGCATGAAAATTCTGCAACTGGAATAAAAAGCACAATTTTTTTTTTTTTTTTGGTTTCAAATATGCACTGCTAGGCTTAGTTCCAGGCATATTTTATTTTCGCTATTTGAACAAAGATACTTTAGACTTGATTTTCAGTTCATTTGGCTAAAATGAAAAGTTTGATTTAGAATTTTAAAAATACAGCTGGATTTGAAAATAAAGGATTGCATCCCCACCCATGTATCCTCCCCCAAATGGTTCTTTAATGTCAGGACTAGAAAGAACAGAACCACTACAGAAAATTTTATTTTAGCCCTTAGGGTGAAGAGGAAGGAAGAGGATACCCTAGTCTAGGAAGTTCCATTAAGGAATTTTTGTCTTCCTCAAACTCTTTAATGTTTCTTTCATAAGACACTGTGACTATTCTGTGTTAGGAATGTAGGGAACCTCAAAATACCACTCCCTACATTTGATTAATTCTGTGACCTTTGGTAACTACTATCTTTGGGACTCATTTTCTTCATTTATAAAATATCTTTAGGTCTATTCTATCTCCAAAAGGTTGGTTCAAATTCCCTATTAGGATCTAGTGCTAAAAAAGCAATGATGTAGATTTTGTACCAATTTTTAGCTCTGCCTCTCTCTTATTAGCCTTTTGTAGGTATTCACCTAAGGTTCAATATCTTATGTTTGAAATATTGCCGTATATAAAGGAATTAATCAATTCTGACCATTTAATTATTTAATAATTAATTATATACCAAAGACTTCCTTTGATCATCTATCATTATAGGAAAAACCTTCATTGTATCCAGTATTTTAATAATGTCAGTTGAAATTAGGTCATTTAACTTGTTTGCAAAACAATTTACTCTACTCCTTTACATTTTTTTCTGAGAAAATAAATCTTGAAAATTATTATGGCAAGAACAGACAAAAAAGTTATTTGATTCCCAAACAAAATGTCTGCATTAAATTTGAGGAATTGTATAATATACTTTTGAAAGAAAATATTTTGAAGTCATGAAGTATATAAAATACAAATTATAATAAATAAATTTCATCATATTTTCCTTTCATTCTGAAAATTCCAATACACTCAAATTTATTTAGAATTAAAATACAGTAAACTTTCTTATCTCTTTTTTTTTTATTTCTAGTATGAGAAACAATCAATATATTATGAATATTTTCAAGATTGGCTCAGTACCATCAGTGGGTATTGTTCTTTAAATCATAGATATTTGGTTGTGAATTGTTTATTGAGATTTTTTTTTAATTTAAAGAAATGTTCTAAAACTTAATGTGTCTTTCAACTGTCAAGTTCTAAAATGACTATTTCTGAAAGGAAGACAAATATCTGAATATTTAAATAGAGATTCTGGAATGAATTATTCCAGATTCCAGAAAATCAAATTTCATGGGTTTTTGTTTGTTTGTTTGTTTGTTTTAGTTTGGTTTGTTTTTTCTGGTACTTAGAGTTTTGTAACTCAGTGGCTTGATGAGGAAGGAAATAAAAGTATTTACTGATAAATTAAATAAGTAGCAGGGCCCAAAGATTGCCTTATAAAGATCAAAAGAATTATGTGTTGGAGGATGAAAGGGAGCTGGTGGAAAGGAAAAGGTTAAAAAATCTAAGAAAAGCATGGACCCACACTTAACACCATATACCAAGATAAGATCAAAATGGGTCCATGACCTAGGCATAAAGAACGAGATTATAAATAAATTAGAGGAACATAGGATAGTTTATCTCTCAGACTTGTGGAGGAGAAAGAAATTTGTGACCAAAGATGAACTAGAGACCATTACTGATCACAAAATAGAAAACTTTGATTACATCAAATTAAAAAACCTTTGTACAAATAAAACTAATGCAAACAAGATTAGAAGGGAAGCAACAAACTGGGAAAACATCTTCACAGTTAAAGGTTCTGATAAAGGCCTCATTTCCAAAATATATAGAGAACTGACTCAAATTTATAAGAAATCAAGCCATTCTCCAATTGATAAATGGTCAAAGGATATGAACAGACAATTTCAGAGGATGAAATTGAAACTATTACCACTCATATGAAAGAGTGTTCCAAATCATTATTGATCAGAGAAATGCAAATTAAGACAACTCTGAGATACCACTACACACCTGTCAGATTAGCTAAGATGACAGGAAAAAATAATGATGAATGTTGGAGGGGATGCGGGAAAACTGGGACACTAATGCATTGTTGGTGGAGTTGTGAACAAATCCAACCATTTTGGAGAGCAATCTGGAATTATGCCCAAAAAGTTATCAAATTGTGCATACCCTTTGATCCAGCAGTGTTTCTATTGGACTTATATCCCAAAGAAATACTAAAGAAGGGAAAGGGACCTGTATGTGCCAAAATGTTTGTAGCAGCCCTGTTTGTAGTGGCTAGAAGCTGGAAAATGAATGGATGCCCATCAATTGGAGAATGGCTGGGTAAATTGTGGTATATGAATATTATGGGATATTATTGTTCTGTAAGAAATGACCAGCAGGATGAATACAGAGAGGACTGGCGAGACTTACATGAACTGATGCTGAGTGAAATGAGCAGAACCAGGAGATCATTATACACAGTCGACAACGATATTGTATGAGGACATATTTTGATGGAAGTGGATTTCTTTGACAAAGAGACCTAACTGAGTTTCAATTGATAAATGACGGACAGAAGCAGCTACACCCAAAGAAATAACACTGGGAAACGAATGTGAACTATCTGCATTTTTGTTTTTCTTCCCGGGTTATTTATACCTTCTGAATCCAATTCTCCCTGTGCAACAAGAGAACTGTTCGGTTCTGCAAACATATATTGTATCTAGGATATACTGCAACATATTTAACATATATAAAACTGCTTGCCATCTAGGGGAGGGAGTGGAGGGAGGGAGGGGAAAAATCGGAACAGAAACGAGTGCAAGGGATAATGTTGTAAAAAAAAATTATCCTGGCATGGATTCTGTCAATATAAAGTAATTATTAAATAAAATTAAAAAAAAATCTAAGAAAAGGAGAAATGCTATTGAAGTCCTGAAGAAGGTGACAAAAGGAGATTTAATTGTGATTAAAGGTTGCTTTAATGTTTGTGAAGTCCTCTGGTCAGAACAAGCTGATAAACTACATTGTTCAAGTCTGATAAATCTCTATTTTACAGATGTAGAGACCAAGTGTCTGAGAAAAAGTAGAGAAACACTTTTCTGATGAAAAGAGAAAAAAATGAACAAGAAGGATAAAGATAGACAATTTTTTTGGCAAAATAGAAGACTGAAGAAATATTGAAAAGACTTATTATCAGTAATTCAGAGGTGAGATTATGAAAAAAAAGTCTAAAGATGGAGAAGAGAGAATAACTTTAATAGTTTCAAGAGAATGAAAATATTTGAAATTATTATTATTATTATTACGAGTACTGATGTATGCCTATAAGTCTAAGAATGCTATAATTCACCAAAAAATTACAATAAGCGCAGCCCAGGGGTCAATTTTTTACAAGGAAAAATTAAAGCATATGATCAAAGAACTATATGACCAAAATGGAAGGTGAAATCATAATATGACAAGATGAAAGAGAGCCAGCATGTGCCCTACTCGTATTTCCAGAATGATAAACATAAGGATAGCCCCAAGCGGGTTGGATCGCTTCACTTGGTCCACTCATGGGAGAACATGGACAAGAGCAACACAGGATACACAATCATACATCAATTAATTTGTACATAGTTAATGGGAATACTAACATCAGTGAGATCTCTACTCCGGTTGATTATTTATGTATTGCTTAAAGTCATTTTATGTATAGATCCCACCTTTTTTGGGTCATCTCCTTTTCTCTGAAGATTATTTATATGTTGTGTTATTTCCATCCCCATATACCTATATATATATATATATATATATATAATATATATATATATATATATATATATATAGTAAAAAATACATTTGATGTGTTGGAAGCCATCCTATAGATATTTTAATATTGTATGAATTGGAAAACTCAAGTATGCTCATCTTATCTATAATTTCCATTAAATAGCTGATCATCCTCCATTTCCAATCCTACATGCTTTTAATGATAACTTATCATGCTATTGCTTGTATTATTTAATAAAATATTTACAAAAGGATAACCAAAAATTAGTAATAGCCTGGCATTAGGAAACAAGAAATGCATTTAATTTTTAACACAACCTTTTGACAGTACAATATGTCATATTTCCTTAATTATATGTGGAGGTAGGATCAAATTGATAGTTCATTCAAAATGTCTGTAGAATATATATATATATATATATATATATATATATATATATATATATAAAGAGAGAGAGAGAGAGAGAGAGAGAGAGAGAGAGAGAGAGAGAGGAGGTACTATGACTTCATGTTAAGTAATCACAGTCTTAAGAAAGATCTACATTTCCAAAGTGTCCCTGTAGGTCTTCATGGAATTTAAATTATTGAATAAGTACTAAAGAAAGAACCTTTAAAATGCTATTTTAATAGCAAGACTCAATGGCACTGGGGTGCCCAGGAAAGAAGAAATTATTTTATCCCAGTATAGTACATGACCATGAGTGTTATTGATTTTATGAAATGGGTTTTGTAACTAAGATAAAAGCAATGTTAAAGCCTCTAGGGTTCTTTTTTATTACTCTTTATTTTCAATTGATATCAGAAAATAATCTGCTTTTTTTAAGAGGAGAGTTAATGATTTTGAAATATTGCTTTATTTTGAAATGGAGGTTAGGTTAAACATTGTCTGAAGAAAGATGAAAGAGAAAATAACAAGAACAATATTGGCTAAAATGTTTTAGTGATTTTTAAACAAAATGACAAATTCTCTAAGAGTAAATCATGAATCATATTGCATCTGAACATTAAAAAAAAGAAAAAAGAAACATGAAAAATTAAAATTGTCATG
This sequence comes from Antechinus flavipes, assembly GCF_016432865.1. Classification (NCBI taxonomy): domain Eukaryota; kingdom Metazoa; phylum Chordata; class Mammalia; order Dasyuromorphia; family Dasyuridae; genus Antechinus; species Antechinus flavipes. The sequence goes on along the minus strand of NC_067403.1, from coordinate 22,215,360 downwards.
TTTAGTGATTCTGAATCACCAAAAACATTTGTATTTGTTTGCAGGAATGGATAGAAATATCTACAGACCTCAGTATATGCTACAATCAAAAAAAAAAAAAAAAAGGTCACATTATCTAAATTTAGTTGCACTTTCTCAGTAACCAGGAAAGAACAAATTAAGAAAGTATAATTTAGAAAATAATTTCAGTGAGGAGTGACTATGTCAAGTTCAGTCATTCCTTATAAAAAGTGTCTGGTGATTTCTGAAACTGAAATCTAGGTACTTAAAAGAGAGAGAGAGAGAATTCTAATCCATTCTGACTTGCAAGAACATTTTAAAATTGACATTTTCTTACTTTAGAGACCAAAAGATGTGTGTGGGGAAAGCCTATACAGTAAAATAAAATAATGTAGTATGCCAGTTTCAAGAGGCAGTGCAGAAAAGGTTTTGGGTTTGTAGTCCCAAGACTTGGTTTTAATTCCATGTCTGAGGCCTCCTATGAAACCCTAGGCAAGGAATTTCACTCTTCTGAGACTCAATTTCTTCATCTTTAAAATGCTGAACATAATAACTTAAATCACAGGGACAGTACTTGGCAAAAAGCTTGGCAAAACTCAAAGGGAACAATCACACCAGTGCAAATACTAATAGTTTAGCTTTCAAATTCCTGTTTAATTTTTTCCTTCTCTACTTAGCAAACTTATTTTCCCAGTCTACCTAACATTTATTCTTGGGAAGGAAGGAAGGAAGGAAGGAAGGAAGGAAGGAAGGAAGGAAGGAAGGAAGGAAGGAAGGAACAAAATCACTCCCTACCCTCCACATTTTAATTATGGAGACAAGTATTCTCCTCTCTCCCCTTCCCTTCTCCTTCCCTCCTTTTTTCCTCTCCTTCTCTTTCTCCTTGCCTTTCTCTTCTTGCCTCTCTCCCTTCCTTCCTCTCCCTCATTTTTTCTCTACTTCTCTCCCTCCCTCTTTCTTCCTTCTTCCCTCTCCTTCTCCCTTTTCTGTGAAAGTCCAGCATGTAGCATAGAACCTGGCACATAAGAACTTAATAAAATCGTGTTGAATGACTGTTTCCTCTACTTTAACTCCCATTTTCAACAATCACCTTAGTTCAGTTCTAGTTGATAGTAACAAGTTCCAAATAAATGGTTTGTTCTTATTTCCTTTGCATTTTAAATTTCAGTTTTTCAGCAAAGTTCAGCTGGATTGAGGGGACTGGGAGGCAGAGGACGGTGGGAAGTCTTTGACAATAGCCTGATGAAAGTCCCCCATCCCAAGCTTTGGCACCAAGATATCCAGGACCAGATGCAGGATAATTGGCATAGGCTTTGTAGCTGAGACAGAGTTGGACCAACAGGATCAGAGTTCATCTTGGCAAGAGAAAAATTGGCTTAAATTTGCTCTTTGCCTGTGGGTGGGATTAGGCACCAAAATGGGAAAGTCTTAATCAAAGTTGAATAATGAGACCCCCTTTCCACAAATATCTCTTATACTCCTGGAAGAGAGGGGATGTCTATAGTTATATGAAATTTCTTTAACATGCAATCCATTATGTAGAAGCTAGCACTAGTCTTCCACCAGAAACTGGAAACTGAGTGGATGCCCATCATTTGGAGAATGGCTGATTGTGGTATATGAATGTTATGGAATATTATTGTTCTGTAAGAACCGACCAGCAGGATGATTTCAGAAAGGCCTGGAGAGACTTACATGAACTGATGCTGAGTGAAATGAGCAGGACCAGAAGATCATTGTATACTTCAACAACAATACTATATGATGATCAATTCTGATGGACATGGCTCTCTTCAACAATGAGAGGAACCAAATCAGTTCCAATAGAGCAGAAATGAACTGAACCAGCTACACCTAGCGAAAGAATTCTGAGAGATGACTATGAACCAGTACATTGAATTCCCAATCCCTCTATCTTTGTCCGCCAGCATTTTTGATTCCCTTCACAAATGAATGGTACACTATTTCAAAGTCTGATTCTTTATGTACAGCAAAATAACTGTTTGGACATGTACACGAATATTGTATTTAATTTATACTTTAACATATTTAACATGTATTGGTCAACCTGCCATCTGGGGGAGGGAGGAGGGGGAAAGGAGGGGAAAAGTTGGAACAAAAGGCTTTGCAATTGTCAATGCTGAAAAATTACCTATGCATATATCTTGTAAATAAAAAGCTTTAATAAAAATATATTATAATTTATTGAGTTTTGAATTTGGGAGTGATTAGCTGATGAATTATTAAATTAATAAGCTACCATTTTGAGAGCAAAGTTAGCTATAAAGTGCAATTGTTTCTATATAATTGGTTATCAGGTGTGCCCTCAAGTTGGGGCCCTGAAGGATCAGCTTTGTGGCCATTATAATTATGTCCATGATTTTTCCTCATAACAAATTTCTAAAATCAGAGTAAGTGGTCAATAGAAGCCATAAATATGATTCAAGTATGTGATATCTTGCTGTTCTCAATGTGAAAAAAATGTAATAATTATCTTAGATAATTAGATAAATTAGTATTTGGCCTAGTTATCTATCGTGCGCTCTCTCTCTCTCTCGCGCGCTCTCTCTCTCTCTCTCTCTCTCTCTCTCTCTCTCTCTCTATATATATATATATATATATATATACACACACACATACATATATACATACATATATATATATGTCTACATGAAATAAACTCCTTAAAAACTTTCAAAATAATGTAAGAACAATTAATATGGTTATATGGTTATATGTGGAACCTGTTATTTCATTGATTATTGAAACTAAAGTTGAAACATCCTTCTTTTGGCTTAAAGAAGAGGAATTTAGTGTTCCTTCAAGTTTCTTTCGAAAGATGTAACATATGGAATATTTTTTTTTGTATCACTGGGAAATTCAATTTTATTTAAGTATTTACTAATGTAACATTTGTTTGTATAGTGTATTCTGTGGCACAAAAATTTTTTTAATGATTTATATGAAAAGCTGCTGGATAAACTAGATATCTGAGTGCTTTTTAAGCAACTTCATACAAGTTTCTATTCCTAGAGCCAAGCTACTGGATGTTGTATTGGGTCTACAACAGGCTACAAAGGGTCTTGTGAAATCTATTTACTTTTTTTCACTAGTAAATTTGTTTATTTTTAATACACCATACTTTATGAATCACGTTGGGAGAAAAAAAATGGCACAAGGGAAAAACCATGGGAGAGATAAAAAAAGAAAAAAGAAAAAAGAAAAAAGCAGCAAACACAGCATATGTTGATTTATATTCAGTCTCTCTCATTCTTTTTCTGGATTCAGATTCTTTTCTGTCCAGATTCTATTGAGATTGCTTTGGATCACTGAATGACTGAGAAAAACCAAGTCTGATCATCACACATTCTTGCTGTTATTGTGTATAAGGTGTTCCTTATTCTGCTTATTTTTCTCATCTTCTGTTCATGTTAATCTTTGCAGGCCTTTCTATAATCAGCTTCTTCATCATTTTTTTAATAGAACAATAATATTCCATTTCCTTCATATACCACAACTTGTTCAGTGATTTCCCAATTGAGGGACATCTTCTCATTTTCCAGTTCTTTGCCATCACAAAAAGAGATGCTACAAACATTTTTACACATGTGGGACCTTTTCTATCTCTTTGTGATTTCAAAAACATCATAAAGATTTTCTTGGGATACAGACCCAATAATGGCACTGATGGCGCGAAGGGTACACATAGTTTGATAGTCCTTTGGGCATAGTTCCAGATTGCTCTCTAGAATGGTTGGATCATTTCACAAGTTCACCAACAAAGCATTAGTGTCCCAGTTTTCCCACATCTTCTCCAACGTTTATCATTATCTTTTCCTGTCATTTTAGCCAATCTGAGAGGTGTGAGATGGTACCTCAGAGTAGTTTTAATTTGCATTTCTTCAGTCAATGGTGATTTAGAGCATTTTATATAGCTATATATGGTTTAATTTTGTCATCTGAAAACTGTTTGTTCATATCCATTGACCATTTAGCATTTGGGGAATGACTTGTATTCTAATAAATTTAACCGAGAAACACCGTGTCAACACTGGCTGTAAAGATTTTTTTTTCCCCCTCCAATTTTGTTCTTCCCTTTTATTTATGTTTCTGTTGGTTTTGTTTCTTCAAAACCTTTTTAATCTAATATAATCAAAGTTGTCCACTTTGCCTTTCATGTTTTCTAATTCTTCTTTGGTCATAAATTCCTCCCTTCTCCAAAGATCTGATATATAAATTACCCCTTGCTCTCCTAATTTGTTTATACTATCATTCTTTATACCAGATCATGTACCTATTTTGACCTTATTTTGGTATGGGATGTGAGATGTAAGCCTATTTAAAATTTCTTACATGTTATTTTCTAGTTTACCCAGCAAACTTTTTTCAAATAGTGAGTTCTTCTTCTAAAAGCTGCTGATTGGGGATTTCTCAAATACTAGATTATTATACATCCTAATTATTGTGTCATATTCTATTCCACTAATCCACCACTCTGTTTCTTAGGTAGTAGCAAATGGGTTTGATGACTGCTGTCTTATAACATATTTTTAAGTTTGGTACTACGAAGCCATCATCGTTTGTATTTTTTTCATTGATTCCCTTGTTATTCTTGATTTTTTTTTGTTCCTTCAGGTGAATTTTGTTATTTTGTGTAGTTTTATAAAATATTTTTTGGCAGTTGAATTGGTATGGCACCGAATAAGTAAATCAATTTAGGCAGAATTGTATTCAATTATTTTGGTCTATCCATGAACAAATGATATCTTTCAAATTGTTTAGATCTGACTTTATTTGTGTGAGAAGTGTTTCATAATTGTAGTCATATAGTTCTTGGCTCTGTTTTGGCAAGTAGATCCCCAAGTATTTTATTTTGTCTGTATTTTTAAAGGGAATTTCTCTTTCTATATCTTTTTAATGGGCTTGGTCAGTAATATAAAGAAATGCTGATCATTTTTGTGGATTTATTTTTTATGCTACAACTTTGCTAAAACTGTTCATTGTTTCAATGAGTTTTTGGATGATTTTCTAGGAATTCTCTAAGTATATCTTCATATCATCTGCAAAGAATGATAACTTTATTTGCTTGCCTTAGGCAAGCAATTTACACTAATGCCTGGGTAGAATTGGTTAGGTGCTTTGCAAAGAGTCTGAACAAAAAGCCATTTCTATATCTGTGCTACAAGTTACTCTATGTCCAGATAGTACCATTCCCTTTGGGTATAGAAAAACCATGAGAGTGAATTCAAGTGCAGGATCTTTTAATTTCCCAGAATAACATTCCTGAGGAGAATGACAATGCTTTGTTCTACCTTTCCCTCTGTGAGGGAACAAACCAGGCTATAGCAGCCCCTTATCCTTGGAGATCAATCAATTTGCCTCTCATGGTAGAGTTAAAGTTTCCAAAATTTAGGGAGTACAGTGGCATATACCTGAATCTGGAAGCTCTGGCAATTTATTGGGAATGAGCATATCCCAACCTTTAGTGATAATGTGAAATCATCACTCTCAAACCTACTTTGACTGGAAAGTTACTAGGCATCTGTGCACTGATCCTATTGTCTATTCTTTTACCCTAGCATTCTGAGAAGAACATCAAGGATAGTAACTGATGAATTTAAGAGTAGAAATCTAGTTAGTTCTGGTCATTCCTACGCTGGTGGGTAAATATTATTGGATAAGTTACACCAGAGATTCAGTGAAGGAAGGAAGAATAGTTGGATGTCACTAGCAGAATAGCATGAAAAAATAGAATGACACTGGACAGATTATTGGTAGGAAAAGGAGAACATTCCTAGTAACAGATCTGTCCAAAGAATTAGTAGAGAATTCAGGGGTTAATTATCCATCTTATATAACGAGATCTGTACAGAAGTTAACAGATTTTTATGAAGTGGGATGTAAAAAAGTATTAGTCAATTTTGAGAAGTTAGAAAAGGACATGGAAACCAAATAAATACAAAGGGGAATACTGGGAGAAATTGATTTATTCGGTTTTCAAAGTATAAAAATGAAATCAGAGAAATGAATCTTTAAAAATGAAATTAGAGAAATGAATCTTTAATTAGAAAATTGAAACCCACAGGACTGTCAAGAGGAGGCTGTCTCCCCCAAAATAATTTAAGCATGTAAGGTCCTTTTGGAGCGAGGACTGAGTTATGTCATCAGGGGTGGTGGCTTGAGATTTGAAAATAAATTTTTGCTCTTTGCCCCCAGCTTTCCAGTATTATTTTTTTTTCTTTTAGAATGGAAGCTCCTTTTGGACAGGGACTGGTTTGAGTGAGAAATACTCTGCCTTGTTACCATTTGATAGCTTCAGGCTTTGTTACTTCATTTTTTTAGAAACCACATTTTAGAAATTCACTCAATGGGAAAAGGAGCCAAGGGGTTGGGCTTGAGTTGGGGAATAAAAAAGGGAATGCCATTGCCTGGGTATGTGTCTCTCTCTACAAAACTACAATTTGCATGTCAGGGTCTGTGTGTCCTTTCTCAAGAAAAAGAAATGAACTTTTTCCTATACTCATACTCAGACCCCTGATTGTTTTTTTGGTCACAACTGTCCTCCTCTCCCTCCCTTCCTCCCTCCCTTCCTCCCTCCCTCCCTTCCCTCCCTCCCTCCTTCCTCCCTCCCTCCCTCCCTCCCTCCCTTCCTCCCTCCCTCCCTCCCTCCCTCCCTCCCTCCCTCCCTCCCTCCCTCCCTCCCTTCCTCCCTTCCTCCCTTCCTTCCTTCCTTCCTTCCTTCCTTCCTTCCTTCCTTCCTTCCTTCCTTCCTTCCTTCCTTCCTTCCTTCCTTTTTTCCCCACCATTCTCTCTCTTCCCCTCCCCTCCAAATCCCCCTCTTCTCTTCTCTCTTCCCAATGAATGTAAAATTTGATCTCTGAAACCTCACTAAGATAGCTTGGGGTATATGGGCCAGATTCATTTCTTAATGATAATGCTTTCAACCTAAATCATTCTGGCTTTCATTGATTGGCCAACAGTAGGTTCCAGCCCAATCCCTACTCAATTAATGTTTGAACAATGGAGATGGCTCAGAGTGAATGTAAATAGCAATTATTTCTATTTTTACCAGAAAACCTGAGGGTCTTTGCCTCCCAGATTTAGTTGGATAGATCGATAAATAGATAGATTGATTATAATTATATAAAAAAGGCTATTTTTATATAGCCTTTATATATATTATATTGAATTGACATTGACTCAGTCAAACTGTAACCTGTTAAAAACATCCAGGGCCATCTCCAGGAATCCTGATGCATATCTTGCTAGTGAACCAAGATGCTACTGGGGAAGGAAGTGAATCTGGAAACCTTAAACTTAAATCCAATTCATCTGCATTTCATGATGTCACCTTTCTGAAGTTATGGTCATCTTTAAGAATTAAGAACAGATACCACAATCTCTCTGCTCATTAAGAAAAAGAAAAGAAAAGGATAGCTTATCTATAGTATATGTCTACAAAGATATCACTTCTTTCCCTTTTAACCATGTCACATAATGCAAACAATTTCTCAAATAATTCTCATCATAACTGTCTGCTCCTCTAAACTCTTAAATAGACACTCTAATTTGGCTAGCTCAAAACAGGGTGGAGTGCCAATCTTATAATAAGGGGATTAGTTTTCTAGACTCTAGCTCACAGTTTTGCCTGGAGGAATGGAAATGAATGAGATTGTAGTCACAAAAAAGCCATTGATTTTGCTGTTTCAATGGAAATACTTACTGGTGAAAACGCTTGATGGTTAGTAGAACTTAAGAAATCACAATGGAAAATCTTCAGCTCTACCTGGCTCCAGTTGTGGGAGGTTTTTTAGGTACCATATATGCATAATAAAAACTGGAATTCTGAACAAAAAATTGAGGTAGAGCATTTAAATCTAGGTCTGTCTTCATATAGTTTTTGTTGTTGTTCCTTTAGTATGTAATCCTGTAAACAAAAGATCCAAAAAACTATTTTTTGGGGAGAGGAAAAAGCATTATGGTCCTTATTTTTGAGGGAGTTTGCATAAAGGGCTGTAAATTGTCTATGGTATGAGAAAATAAGAAAAAAGGGGGGTGGTAAATTCTGGCACTGTAGTCAGAAGATGTTAATTCATGTTCACCTCAGTGTGACTTTTGGCAAGTCTATGAAGCTTTCTGGGTATTACTTTGCTCTTTATTAAGGAAGGGTAGCTAGGTAGCATAGTGGAGCCACTGGGCCACACTGGGATTGAAGAAGATTTATAACCCAGAATTTAAATCTAGCCTCTGATATTTACTAGCTGAATGACCCTGGGCAGTTCTCTTAACCTCCTTTGCCCCAGTTTCCTGCTCTGTAAAATGAATTAGAGAAGGAAATGCCAAATCACTCCCTTATTTTGGGCATGAAAACCCCAAATGAAGTCATGAAGAGTAAGACATGATGGAAAAATGACTGAAAGAAAAACAAAAGGGGACAAGATATCATGATCTATGAGACTACTTCCTGCTCTAGTTTTCTAATTTGACTGCAAGTGTAGAATGGACATTCACAGTCAGTCAACAAATAATTTCTAGAGGAAAACAAATAAGGAAAAGAAAGATATTCCCTGGCCTCAAAGAGCTTACAATCTAATAGGAGAAGACACAAACAAAAGGTGAGTGAGAAAGCTGAAGATATTCTTGAAGATTGATCTTTTTATTTATTTATTTTTGTCACTTTCAGTTTGATTCTTGGGCTTTCATTTTATATTATATATATTTATAGATTATTACCTCATGAAAGATATTTTGTAAAAAGATTCAAGTTAAGTAAAACTAAAAGTAATAACTTTATTTGAAAATTCATGCAACATTATACAATTCTATCATTTTTTCTACCTCCCCCCCCCATTGTTTTTTTTTTTTCTTCTTTCACTATCTACCCCAATGTTGAGGGGGGAAGGGTGGAAGCAGAAGAAAAAAAAAAAAGAAAAACAAAAAGATATCTAGATAAGGACCTATTTAAAGATTCATGCTTACTTCTTAGAAAATATATGCTGGCTGCTAAAACTTAAATTTCCTTCAATTTATTCTCCTGAATTTTTGAAATTCATAAGCTGAGAATTTTCCTCAACATACTATATAATAAATAAGTTATTAAGATGCTCCAGAAATGAATAAGGTCAAAACATCATAGTTGTGGCTTGCAGGCCCTTTGAAATGGTTCTCATAGTCAAAGAACTTGCTTTTTCTACCCATAATCCAACTGCAAAACAGTCTACACACATCCCCCGGCCACTTACCATTTGGATTCTTTTGGGAACAGTCTTTCAAAGTTTTCTACATGAAGAGACTTCATTTCAGGCCCTTTGTTTTCTACAGTCAAAACTTTTGACTGTCAATGAGAACTACAGTGTGATAGTAGAGATAATTTTGTCAAAGAAAGAACGAAAGTGAAAATAGTAAAAACTCCCAGCATCATTTCCTTGGTCTTGTTAGAAGCCATATTGAACTAAAACAGAGTATTACATTTCATAGAAATTTTACTTTTTCAGATGAGAACTGTTTAAGCAGTTGGGTCTTATGTAAGAGATGTCATCCAATGTTTTAGTATAAGACTACACTGAAGGACAAGTACAATTTAATAATGGTTGAGTTCAGATAGAAATTTCTACAGATATGAAAATGAAAGAATACTTTAGTTAACCCTGTCATTTAAAAATAAATACATCATTAGAATTTCCTGTCAGATACAATGACCAGTTTTGAAGTGTCTTAAAGAATTATGTAGGGAACTTTCTGGGAATGTGGGCCAGTAGATCAGAAAACTTGAAACTTTGGAGATTATCCTCACAGAGTATATTTGTGCCTTGGGACAAATGGTGAATAATCAAGAAGACTTGGGGCAGAACAGGTGTTCTCCTGGGCCACCCCAGAAGCCTGGAAGAAAGACACTAGGCCGGAGATTAACCAGTGTGAAGGGTCAACACATCTGGGCTAGCTTCATAGACTGAAGGGAGATGGGGTCCAAAGATGGAGCCTCAGCCTGAACCACAGGAGTTTTTATCTACTGGATTATGTGGGAAATTGGGTCTGTATCCTTATAGACTGAGGGAACATCTGCTGATTAGGAACACAGTACCCAGCTGTGCTGCTGTGACATGGCACAAGAAGACAAGAAGAAGCCAGCCAATAAGCTTTGGGTTTGGGATTCCAGGTTATAGGGAAGAGCTGAAGTGAAGTCAGAGGCACCATTGCCCCTTCAGGATAAGAAGTGTTTATACTAAATTCTTAACAGGAAAAAAAAAATCAATTATGCTGGAGTTATAATTAAAATTGTATGGGACTTACCAGTAGCCATAATAAAAGACAGCAGGTCCTGAAATCATATGTATCAAAAGAAGTAAACCTGTGGCCAAAAATATCATGTCCAGCAAAATTATCCATAATATTGACCCCCCCACACACACACCCTCAAAGGAATATTCAAAATACTTGCAAATTTTCAGGACTTTGTCTCAACTAACCCAAACTTAATAGAAAATTTAATATATAAAAGCCAATATCAAAGATTCATTTCAGGGAAATTAGCATGGAAAATTCTTTTATGCTTTTAACATGGAAATGTATATTTTCCATGTTATTTAATTTATATTTATTTAACATATTTAAGACTGACATCAGTAATTCATTGACTTAAAAAAAAGATTAAAGCAGAGTTGAGTATGATCTGATTCTAAAAAGAAAAACTGATTAGGAAAAGGTAAAAATAGTAATTATGTTTTTTTGTTTTTGTTTTTGTTTTTTTTTTTGATATTTTTGCTAAGGCAATTGGGGTTAAGTGACTTGTCTAAGGTCACACAGCTAGGAAGTGTTAAGTGTCTGAGGCCAGATTTGAACTCAGGTGCTCCTGATATCAGGGCTGGTACCCTATCTACCACACCAACTAGCTATCCCTAGTAATTATGTTTTACAAATGAGGTACAGAGGAAGAAACAGAGGCACTGGGAGGAAGAACTATAGTTCTAAATATCTACACAAACACACACCACATCCACACCCAGAATATATACACCAGGAAAGTATAGCATCCTCCAAAATCTATAAAGAAATAGGAGGGCAGGGAATAGGATAAGATGGGCTATAAAAGAATGTGTAAATTTATAGCCATAAGACAATGTATATAGTTTAATGGGCAAGGGATAAAGGATAATGTGTGGGTATAGAAGGATATAGAGTTATGGCAGGAAGACAAGATAAATAGATTCATGGGAAAGGTATAAAGGGAGGAGAAGGGTAACATAAGATAAGGTGGAGATCAGAAAGGTGTCAGATTAACAGGAAAAAGCAAGATAAGGGGTTTAGATTAATGAGAATGGGATAAAGAAGGAAGAAAAGAGTAGGGGGGAAAGATAAGGGAAAGATTCATAGTTAGGGGGAGGTTAAATAATAGCAAGGCAAGTTAAGGAACAGAATTAAAGTAGAAGAAATAACAAGGATAGGAAATAAGAGAGATATAACAACACCACAAGGATCAGGAATAGAATTTATTAAGAAAAAAAAAAGTAGGGCTAGTAATCATTGATCTTAGACAAAGTCAAATTTAAAGATTTAAAGACTTGATTCAACCAAGAAAGAAATCTTCATTAAAGGTCAACTATATCAATATTGTTTTAGCTGCATGTTTATATATGGGTAAATGCATATGTGTGTTAGCATTTGTGGGTATGTGACATGTAAATGTGTATATATATAGATATGTGTATCCATGTGTGTGTGTGTGTGTGTGTATGTGTGTGTGTGTGTATACACATCTGTGCTTGAGGAAGTTGGGAAGGATGATGGGGGAAAGAACAAAGTGCACAGCAAAGAACAAAAGATAGATATTCATGAATAAGATATCTTCAATTATTCTATATGCTGTCTTGAAATGATAATTTATTGTCATATATTTTGAATATTCCTGTATGTTCTGGGTACATTGCAATGTTTTTTTTTTTTTTTTTTTTTTTTTGTTTTTTTTTTTTGTTTTTTTTTTTTGTTTGTTTGTTTGTTTGTTTGTTTTTGTTGTTGTTGTTTTGATTTGATTTTCCTCTTTTGTCATTCTTTTTATATTTTTTCTTTGTATTTAGTTCAATAAAAAAATTACAAAAAAGAATTATGTAAATTATTAGGTCTATATCCCAAAGAGATTCAAGGAAAGGGGAAAGGGATTTATTTATTTGTACAAAAATGTAATGGGCTGAGGCTGGAGTTGATGCACTGAGGTCCCAAGCACATGAGGCTAAATAGTAATTGGACCATACTCTATTAATATATAAGCTTGGAGAAAGAATGGCCCCCACCCACTCTTTGTGCAAGTCCTGATGTGTTGTATAGGAAATGACGATTTTGGTGGGTGGAGGCAGGGGAATGGAAAAGGAAGGGGAAGGAGATGGCTCAGTGGGTAGAACACCAGCCCTGAAGTCAGGAGGACCTGAGTTCAAATCCAGCCTCAGACACTTAACAATTCCTGGTTGTGTGACCATGGGCAAGTCACTTAACCTCAATTGCCTCAGCAAAAAGAAGAAGAGAAAACAAACAGAAAGGTCGTGGCAATGGCAATCCCAAAAGTCTCTCCTTCCCCTTCCTTTTCCACTCCCCTGCCTCCACCCACCAAAATCGTCATTTCCTATACAACACATCAGGACTTGCACAAAGAGTGGGTGGGGGCCATTCTTTCTCCAAGCTTATATATTAATAGAATATGGTCCAATTACTATTTAGCCTCATGTGCTTGGGACCTCAGTGCATCAACTCCAGCCTCAGCCCATTACATCAGGAAGGGGAAGGAGAGACTGTTTTGCTTTTGCCATCCATTCTTTCTCCAAGCTTATATATTAATAGAGTATGGCCAATTACTATTTAGCCTCATGTGCTTGGGACCTCAGTGCATCAACTCAAGCCTCAGCCCATTACACAAAAATATTACATAGCAGCCATTTTGTACTGGCAACAAATTGGAAATTGAGGAAATGCTCATCATTTGGGAAATGGCTGAACAAGTTGAGGTAGATAATTGTGATGAAATGTAAGAATTGCTATATCAGCAGTGGTGAACACAATATTTTCAGAGAAACTTGCAAAGATTTAAATGAACTGATATAAAGTGAAATGAGCAGAATCAGGAGAAGAGTTTACAAAGAAACAGCAGTAGTATACAAAGATGAGTTTTGAATAACTTAGCTATTCTGATTAATTCAATATCCTAAGAAAACCCTAAAGGACTTACAATGAAAAAAACTATCGACCACCAGGGAAAGGAATGGTGGAGGTTCAATGCAAATAAAAGCATACTTTTTTAGCTTCATGTCTTTCCTATTTTTTGAGGAGAGTAATCTGTTCCCTCCCCCCACACACACACATCCTGTCTAATATGGAAATATGTTTTGCATGACTTCACTTGTATAACATTTATCAAATCACTTGCATTCTTGACAAGGGGGAGGCAAAAGAGAAAGAAATAGAATTTACAACTCAATCTTTAAAAAATGATTGTCAAAAATTCTTAAATGACATTCTAAATGAGCCCTATTTATGTAGATGGTTGTTCTGTATTCCCAAAGTAATTGACACCTAGAAACCAAACTTCTCTTTTTATGGTGAGAAGCTGCAGATAGTTAAAATAATGGGAGCTTACAGATTCCTGTCCTTTTAGAGCATATGTCTCTGGGTATGTTTGGATTTCTGCTTTTGTTTTTGTTTTCCTGATATGATGACAGGGTGTGTGAAGAGCCTGTCTTTTTCACAAAAATAACTGAAGTTTAGCCACTGCTCTTTAAACTAAAAAGGAGTTGGCAAAGCTTCCCTCCTCTTATGGGGAAAAGGTAGAATTTCAGCTGAGGACCCTATATGAAACAAAAAGCTAGTAACAGAAATTTCCTAACAATATGCCCAATTGAGATACCCAGCAGTAACCACAAGCCCATTGGAACAGATTCTGCCATATATTACTTGCTAAGAAGTGGCCCTAAGACCAGCAGGAGCAAAGTGATGACATAATGAAAAGGTGTGGATATTGCTCTAGCCCTGGAGACATTACTTGTTCCTTTAAACTTTGAGCATGACCTTGACCACACAGCGCTATATATGGCTTTCCAAAAATGTTCTCTAGCTATGTATCCTTTCCCTGATGACAGTGTGTATGTATTTGTGGGAGACTGACCCCAAATTATGAACTGATATGGTTGATTGAATAATAACATAAGCATATCAATGGAGTGATGTGAGTCATAGTTTTGAATGTACAAATTTTCAGAGTGTCTTGAAGTGGGATAAGTTGTCAAAGGAGGAGTAACAAGTATGAATTGGAACAGTACCCCCAAGTACTGATGGGTCTACTAGCACTTTGCTGCATTCCACTTGCTTGGTATAATTGAGCACCTGTGAACTTTCATTTATTTATTTAGGCTATTCAAATTAACTTTTTATTTTTATTTTTTTCAAGGGATATGTTAATTTTATTGTTGAATTTTATTCAATTCTTTTTAAAACATTCAGTGGTAAAATATTAACTTTTTATTATTAAAGAATTTTATTTTCAAAACATATGCAGAAATAATTTTCACCATTCACTTTTGCAAAACCTTGCATTCCAATCTCCCCTCCCCCTTCTCTTCACCTCCTCCCCTAGATGGCAAGTAATCCAATATAGGTTAAATATGTGCAATTCTTCTCTACATATTTCCACAATTATCATGCTGCACAAGAAAAATCAGATCAAAAAGAAAAAAAAATGAGTAAGAAAACCAAATGTAAGTGAACAACAATAAAAAGAGTGAAAATACTATGTTGTGATCCACATTCAGTTCCCACCATCCTTGCCATACCTACAGATGGCTCTCTCTAACACAAAGCCATTGGGGCTGACCTGAATCATATGATAGTTGAAAAGAGACCTTTCCATCAGAACTGATCGTTGGATAATCTTCCTCTCCTACAAATTTTAAACTGGAGACAATTCAAAGACTATAAAAACATATGCGACTCCTGACAATATTCAAACAATTGTGTTACCTTTTCTATAATAATCACACAATATAGAAAAACATCAAGTTGAAATGTAGACACATATTTTAATCAGCATGACTTCAACAGCCTGTCTAATTAAAATGCTAAATAGTTCTGAGCCTGGGATTAACCCTTTTTAGAACACAAATTATTATCCCACCCTAAGCAGACAAGCATTCATTGAGAGTGTTCTTTAAATAACATCTTTTGTGCTAAAATATGAGTTATTATATTCTTTGAATACATAGGGTTAAAAAGAATTTTAAGAGATCATTTAGAACCACTGTCTTGCCTATATCCTGAGATGACATGACAATAATCCCATGTGGAAATTAACATCATTTAAAAAGATCATTTTAAAATGCATTCTACTGCTATATTTAATACACTATCCACAGTATTAGGCAATGTCATTGCGAGACAATATAAGCCATTCATGTGCTGCTATGTAATGAGATCTTTGGATGCTCAATTTTTTTTTTTATTGTTGAATAACTAACATGTAACTTGAACTGTCCTGTTGCAGTTTGCTCCTCTTGCTTAATCTCAAATGGGAATGGGAATATACCTGGTCATGCTAAACTATTAAAAAAAAATAAATTCTTGGTTTTCCTTAGCTAGTTATATTCCAAGAGAATAAAAAGTCTCAGCACCAGCGGATACTTATCTAGAGCTTGGTTCCATATGGGAAGAATAGAAATGAAAACCTGACCATTCAGTATTTTCTTGACACTAAAAATATTTCCTACTTTCTATATTTTTTCTGCTCATATGCTCCTTTAATCCCATCACATACAACCCAATCATTTCTCTAGTTTCTCTTCATTTGATACTTTCTTAAGACTTTTTTATGAATATTCCCTTCTGATATTAAAAGAGTGGCTTCTCTCTGCTTTCTCATTTGATCCTTGCTCAGAATTTATCCCCTAAGTAATTCTAACAATTAGAGATTGATCACTTGGCCAGTGATTGTGAATGAAACCCTTAATGCAGCAGTAATGTGACCCTGCTATTTTGCTCAATTGCCATCCTCTATGGAGCATGGGACCAACTAGTATAATTAACAGAAGAAAGGGATGGTGGGAAAACTCCTGGGAAAAGAAAACATATTTCAAAATTATGATCCTGATAAGCAAAGGATGCTATGTGATGCCAAGAATAGCTCAATGCCCAGTATTAGCTGAGGGGTTGTTAAAGCATCCACAGGAGTGTTCCAAAGTAGGAGAAATCATCAGGAACAGATCTGGAAGTATATAAGGATGCTCTGCCTCAGAGCAGGGTGCAATGGTGTTTTATTTCTTGCAACTTTACCTGAATGAGTATATGTGGCAGTGCTATGCAAGTCACACTGCCTCTTCATAGCATTAACCTTGTTATTTCTTCAGGGATCTGCTTCGTTATGGTTCTGAACACAATTCTTCCAAATTCAATGCCTCTTTATAATTCAAATATCATGGGCTCATCTCTATGGAAAACATTCACCAAACACACATGTTGCAGGACTATAACCTGTTCTTTGTAGATCTACAATTCTGCCAATCTACTGGACAATTTACCTATATAAGACTCAAATTTCCTTGACCATGTATTTGTTTTGTTCATTAATAGTTGTGTGTGTGTGATTTTTATAAAAAAAAAATCAAGTCCAAAATATTGGACTTTTATACATGGACTTTTTATATATATGCTTTTATAAGAAAGCATTTTCCCCAATTTTCATTCTGGTACAAATGATGAAAAAAAAATCATCACCAGACTCTATTTCTTTAGGTGATAAGATTTCTTATATATTATAAAGTCAAAGACCTATTTTTCTCAAAATTTACTTTCATATTTACATTTTAGATTTTTTTTTACTTAATTTTATATTTTGGTCCAGTTTTATTCATGAAAGCATCTGAAAGTAAATTTAGCAAGTATTTACTAAATGACTAAAATTAAATACTTTCAGTAACTTTATAGAAAATAAAATCATGCTTCTTGTTAACATTTTAATTTTGTCTGCTAAAACAGAATTGAACTTATCTCACATATCCAATCATTTGCCAAATCAATTTTTTTCTACTTCTGAATCTTACATATGTTCCCCCCAACCCAGTACTAGAGAATCATAATGGAAACTCATCCTTTTGTCGTCATTCATGTAAGCCAGGGATAAGCAAACTATAGCTAAATCTAGCCCATGGCCTATTTTTGTATGGTTGGTGAACTAAGAATGGTTTTACATTTTTAAATAAAAATCTATTGGAACAGCCATATTCATTCATTTATATATTGTCAATGAATGCTTTTTGTGCTACAATGGCAGTGTTGAATAGTTGCAACAGACACCATATGTGCAGTTCTCATCTTGCTTCACATTATTATTCAATGTACTACAAATCATAGTGACAGAGTTATAACTCAACAGTTTTGATTGTGGTAGTTGTCACCATATCATGATACTTGAAAAAAATTATTAACAGTGCATATCCATGTTGTCAAGATAAGAAAAGTAGAGAAAAAAACAAGTTTAAGATACTGTTTTTTTTTTTTTCTGAATGAGAATCTCAACCACTATGATAGAACACTGAAAAGCTTTGCAAATTTGTTTTTGCTATAGATTTGATAATGTTTCTTAATGAATTCAGCCCAAGTTATAAGACAAAATATCATTTATATGTGAAACATACTGTGGTAAACTTAGGCAATAACTAATATCTTTTGAATCACAATCATGTCAATATGCTACATATATTTAAATGGGCCTAGAGACAGGAAGAGCTGAGTCAAAACCAGCCTAATGCTTTAGTTTCTTCAAATTGAGAATGCAAACAATAATGGCACTTTCATCTCATCTAGCACGGTGCTTGGCAAATAATAGGTACTATATAAATGCTTATTCCCTTCCAATTCCTTTTATATATTTCTAGTGCTGTTAAAAGTTAAAACAGAAAGCAAAATATGTATTTCCACATAAATTGGCAGTGGTTATATTTTTCAACCTCAAACTACAGTTCTGGCAGCATATTTTGAATCAATGTAATACAAAAGAAATATTCATGTTCCATATTCCCTTTCACTGTACAATTTGAGTGACTTCTTCCTAACTTTTAATTGACAGTGATTAACGTATAATAGAATGGCATTCTTAAAAGCAAATATATAAGGAAGAATCTAAAAGGATCCTATAAATATCTTCCAAGAGACGAATCTGCTGATTAAAATCAATGATTTTGGATTGAAATAGAGGTTTTCAAAGATGAAATACATAAGATATCATTACAGATCATCATTAACAGATGAACATTCATATTCAACTTTGGTAGTAAGGTATACTTGAAATTAAATCTCAAGAGAAATGTAACCATTCTCCAAGATTACCTTATTTTTATATTGTGAAATAACCTTTATTTTTACCCAATTGCACGTAAAAACAATTTTTAACATTAAAACAAAAAAAAAAGAGTTCAGAATTCTTCCCCATACTATCTCCCCTTCTCCTTCCTTGAGATAATGAACTCTTTCATATATCACACAGGTGTAGTTACACAAACCATATTTCCCTGGTAGTCATGTTGTAAAGGAAAACAGACACACAAAATAAAGTGAAAAATTGTGTTCAAATACATTCTGACTCCATCAATTCATAATTTTGGTATGGCTAAAGGATTTAGAAGAGTTTTATTAATTCAGGGCAGAAATGGAAGGAAACATTAAAAAAGAAAATAGTAAAAATGAGACAAAAGGGCTATTTACATAGATATGTATAAAATAATTTTACTTTTTCAGAAATGTGAAATATGAGATTCATAAAATTAAAAATAGAAATTTTTCATAAAGATTTGATTCTTCCTGAGATTTTTTCAATAATCTTCCTATTTTTTAAAGCCTTTCTGAAGAATGTGGGTAGGGTTGGAAACTTTTAAAGGATCCACATATCAGTGTCTCTATTAAAACAATTTATACAAAATGTAAAGTAAAATATTGAACAAATGATGACAAAAATTGAGTAGATTTAACTACCATTTGGCTGCAGTATGATGTAGTCTGTGGTAGTGATTGCTTAAAACAAGCATACCAGTCATCTAGTGACAAATGATATATTTGTTCAGTTCCTGTAGTTCTGTGTTGGGAATAGTTATTTCAAAATACAATATGCATTTTCTTTTTTTTAAATTTTATTTTATTTAATAATAACTTTATATTGACAGAATCCATGCCAGGGCAATTTTTTACAACATTATCCCTTGCCCTCCTTATGTTTCAATTTTTCCCCTCCCTCCCTCCACCCCCTCCCCAAGATGGCGAGCAGTCCTATATATGTTAGATATGTTGCAGTATATCCTAGATACAATATATGTTTGCAGAACCAAACAGTTCTCTTGTTGCACTTGTTGTTGGAGAATTGGATTCAGAAGGTAAAAACAACTCGGGAAGAAAATCAAAAATGCAAATAGTTCATATTCATTTCCCAGTGTTCTTTCTTTGGGTGTAGCTGTTTCTGTCCATCATTTATCCACTGAAACTCAGTTAGGTCTCTTTGTTAAAGAAATCCACTTCCATCAGAATAAATCCTCATACAATATCGTTGTCGAAGTGTATAATGATCTCCTGGTTCTGCTCATTTCACTTAGCATCAGTCCATGTAGGTCTCTCCAAGCCTCTCTGTATTCATCCTGCTGGTCATTTCTTACAGAACAATAATATTCTATAACATTCATATACCACAATTTACCCAGCCATTCTCCAGTTGATGGGCATCCATTCATTTTCCAGTTTCTAGCCACTACAAACAAAGCTGCCACAAACATTTTGGCACATACTGGTCCCTTTCCCTTTTTTAGTATCTCTTTGGGATATAAGCCCAATAGAAACACTGCTGGATCAAAGGGTATGCACAGTTTGATAACTTTTTGGGCATAATTCCAGATTGCTCTCCAGAATGGTTGGATTCATTCACTACTCCACCAACAATGCATCAGTGTCCCCATTTTCCCGCATCCCTTCCAACATTCATCATTATTTTTTCCTGTCATCTTAGCCAATCTGACAGGTGTGTAGTGGTACCTCAGAGTTGGCTTAATTTGTATTTCTCTGATCAATAGTGATTTGGAACACTCTTTCATATGAGTGGTAATAGTTTCAATTTCATCCTCTGAAAATTGTCTGTTCATATCCTTTGACCATTTATCAATTGGAGAATGGCTTGGTTTCTTATAAATTTGAGTCAGTTCTCTATATATTTTGGAAATGACGCCTTTATCAGAACCTTTAACTGTAAAGATGTTTTCCCAGTTTGTTGCTTCCCTTCTAATCTTGTTTGCATTAGTTCTGTTTGTACAAAGGCTTTTTAATTTGATATAATCAAAATTTTCTATTTCGTGATCAGTAATGGTCTCTAGTTCATCTTTGGTCACAAATTTCTTTCTCCTCCACAAGTCTGAGAGATAAACTATCCCGTGTTCCTCTAATTTATTTATAATCTCATTCTTTATGCCTAGGTCATGAACCCATTTCGATCTTATCTTGGTATATGGTGTTAAGTGTGGGTCCTTGCCTAATTTCTGCCATACTAATTTCCAGTTATCCCAACAGTTTTTATCAAATAATGAATTCTTATCCCAAAAGTTAGAATCTTTGGGTTTGTCAAACACTAGATTGCTATAGTTGACTATTCTGTCTTGTGAACCTAACCTTTTCCACTGATCCACTAATCTATTTCTTAGCCAGTACCAAATGGTTTTGGTGACTGCTGCTTTATAATATAATTTTAGATCAGGTACAGCTAGGCCACCTTCATTTGATTTTTTTTTCACTAATTCCCTTGAGATTCTCGACTTTTTATTGTTCCATATGAATTTTGTTGTTATTTTTTCTAGATCATTAAAATATTTTTTTGGAAGTCTAATTGGTATAGCACTAAATAAATAGATTAGTTTAGGGAGTATTGTCATCTTTATTATATTCGCTCAGTCTTTCCAAGAGCACTTAATGTTTTTCCAATTATTTAAGTCTGACTTTATTTGTGTGGAAACTTTTTTGTAATTTTGCTCAAATAATTCCTGACTTTCCTTTGGTAGGTAGATCCCCAAATATTTTATGCTATCAACAGTTATTTTGAATGGAATTTCTCTTTGTATCTCTTGCTCTTGGATTTTGTTGGTGGTGTATAAAAATGCTGAGGATTTATGGGGATTTATTTTGTAGCCTGCTACTTTGCTAAAATTATGAATTATTTCTAATAGCTTTTTAGTAGAATCTCTGGGGTTCTCTAGGTATGCATTTTCTTCAATTCAATAACTACATTAGGTACATTTTGGTTTTCTAAATGTATGATTTACTTTCCAAAAAAAATCAAGTGATTTAAAAAAAAATTCTAGACCAGAATTATCAAATGTACAACTTTATCCTGTCCCCTCCAAATGTTGTCTCAAATAAATTAAAAATGAATTGGAAGATATTTAAAAAATAAATAAAAATACAATAGAATATAGATAACATCACTATTGGCTTTTCTTATCCAACATGTAGCCCATAGAAAACATGATGTAGTGTTTAGTAAACCCCCATATATATTTGAGTCAGGTATCAGTGGTTCTCTTATTTTACAGATAAAGAAAGCTTTAAAAAAAAAAGTAAAAGTGGTTTGCCAGGGGAAATAATTTTAAGAAGCTAAGACTTTTTAACTCTTCCTCAATAACTAGTCAGCACTTATTAAGTATTCCCTAGGCACTAGACATAAGGGAGAGTTTTCACACTTCACTCACTCAACTTTCCTGCTATAGAACTATGCTTTATGTTTTTTGTCTGTTTGTCCTAAGATTCATTCCTATTTTTTTCTTCTATGTTTTTTTTCTTTTCTTTCTCCCTCTCCCTTTCCATGGTTTACTTTCATCAATTCCTATCAATTTAAAAGTTATTATTAATTACTTCCACCTCTATGTCCCCTAAGCATCTCAATACTGAATTCTAAGACTCATCATCCTTGACTCAGGCTTTTTATCCACCCCCACATCCAGTCAGTTGGCAAGACTCTATTCCCATCCATTTACTCATGACACAACTACCCTGTTTCTTAATCTAATTTTTTCTCACCTGGATAGTACAATAATTTTCTAACTAGTCTACATTTTCTCCCACCTTTTTCAAATCTATTCACTTTTTAAAAGATATCTCCTTTTTAAAAGATAAAATTTAATCTCTGTTGATTTTTGAAGTCATTTACGATGTGGCTCTAGTTTATCCTGGTAGGTAGATTGCAGATTACTTTCGATGCATGGTGTGCTCTAGTCTAACTGGTTTATTCACTGGTTTTTGTTTTGTTTTGTTTTTTTCCCTTAAAAATGCCTCCATCTCCCATCTCTTACCTCTAGATAAGGCAGAATTGATATCTCCAAGCTTCTTCTCCAAACCATCCCCACCAACCTTCCAGTGAAAATATTTTAATTTTTTCTAGGAGGAGAAGAAGCAGGTTGAGACTGGAGGCCATCCTGCTTTTCTTGGAGAAAAAGAGTATCTAGATAGAATTGTTTTGATTCCATTAAATATTAGTACAGAAAATATGATTAGATTCAATCAAATTTGTGATAACTTTGTAAAGGTTAGACCCCTTTCTCGCCAAATACCAGTTACAGAATTCAGACCTATAGCAATAGCCAAAAAAAAAAAAAAAAAAAAAAAAACTAAAACAAAACAAAACAAAAACTATCATCCAAATTTGTAGCAAAACAAAAACCAGGGAAGTAGTAGAACATAGAAACATATATACCAAATAATAAAAAGAGAAGATGCTATCTCATCAGGAGTAAACTAACAGCTCAGTACTTTGATACAATACCACCCCCAAAATGGAAGAAGAATGTAGCTCTCCTGATATTGTCTTTTTTTTAAATTTTTTAAATTTATTTTAATAGCCTTTGATTTGCAGGTTATATGTATGGGTAACTTTACAGCATTGACAACTGCCAAACCTCTTGTTCAAATTTTCTCCCCTTCTTCCCCTTCCCCCCTCCCCCAGATGGCAGAATGACCAGTAGGTGTTAAATATATTAAATTATAAATTAGATACACAATAAATATACATGGCCAGACCGTTATTTTGCTGTACAAAAAGAATTGGACTCTGAAATATTGTACAATTAGCCTGTGAAGGAAATCAAAAATGCAGGCAGGCAAAAATAGAGGGATTGGGAATTCAATGTAATGGTTCTTAGTCATCTTCCAGAGTTCTTTCGCTGGGTGTAGCTGGTTCAGTTCATTACTGCTCCATTGGAACTGATTTGGTTCATCTCCTTGCTGAGGATGGCCAGGTCCATCAGAATTGATCATCATATATACGTATATTATAAGTATATAATGATCTCCTGGCCCTGCTCGTTTCACTCAGCATCATTTCGTGTAAGTTTCTCCAAGTCTTTCTGAAATCATCTTATTGGTCATTTCTTACCGAACTATAATATTCTATATTATTCATATACCACAATTTATTCAGCCATTCTCCAATTGATGGGCATCCACTCAGTTTCCAGTTTCTGGCCACTACAAAGAGGGCTGCCACAAACATTTGTGCACATACAGATCCCTTTCCCTTCTTTATGATCTCTCTGGGATATAAGCCCAGTAGAAACACTGCTGGATCAAAGGATATGCCCATTTTGATAACTTTTTGAGCATAGTTCCAAATTGCTCTCCAGAATGGCTGGATGTGTTTGCAATTCCACCAACAATGTATCAGTGTCCCTGTTTTCCCACATCCCCTCCAACATTCCGCATCATCTTTCCCTGTCATTCTAGCCAGTCTGACAGGTATGTAGTGGTATCTCAGAGTTGTCTTAATTTGCATTTCTCTGATTAATAATGACTTGGAGCATCTTTTCATATGGCTAGAAATAATTTCAATTTCTTCATCTGAGAATTGTCTGTTTGTATCCTTTGACCATTTATCAATTGGAGAATGGCTTGATTTCTTATAAATCAAAGTCAATTCTCTATACATTTTGGAAATGAGTCCTTTATCAGAACCTTTGACTGTAAAAATGTTTTCCCAGTTTATTGCTTCCCTTCTAATCTTTTCTGCATTAGTTTTGTTTGTACAAAAACTTTTCAGTTTGGTATAATCAAATTTTTTTCTTTTGTGATCAGTAATGATCTCTAGTTCTTTTTTGGTCATAAATTCCTTCCTCTTCCACAAGTCTGAGAGGTAAACTATCCTGCGTTCCTCTAATTTATTTTCCTGATCTTGTCAACCCTGTTCCATTGCTTAGGCTGGGGCCAAGGGTTCACCTGCATTAAAGAAGGAATGGGGCCATGTCAATGGATTTTGAGACAGAGTTTTAAAGAGGTGGTCCCTGGTATATCGAATGCCCTTTGCCTCATCCACTCCTCTTGACTCCCTCAAAATTTAAATTAAGTTAAATTCTTAACACCCCCCAAAATTTGTTTACTGTAGATTCTGACCCTTTTAAGAGTTTTGTGTTTTGTTTTGTTTTGTTTTTCCCATTTGGCCTATTTGTTATTAATCACTATAGTGGTTTTTGTTGTGATTCCCCATCTCGATTTCAACTCTTCCTTCCCATTCAAAGAAAGAAGTTTTTTTTTCCTTTTGTCTTTTTTGTCCTTAGTACGAATCCCTAGATACTTTGATGTTTCTTTCTTAAGTGAACTAATATTCATTTTCCCCAGAATACTAGACATTTAATTATTTATTTAATCGATTTGACTCTTTAAATTGATTTATCCTTCAGATTGAGACTTAGGGGTCAATTAATTACAGTCAGTTGATCCCTATTTTGTCCTGTACATATCAGCATTTTAATATTTATTCAACTGAACTATATTTCCACTAGCTCCTACCTTTCTTATTGCCACTTGTTCCCTGGTAACAACTTCATCTTCCTCTTAAGGAACACTGAATTTTCTTGTACATTGCCCAATAATTTATTTTTGTCTTTAGAAAAGGATTTGATAAAATAATTCACATGGGCAGTAGCTAACTATTAAGATTTAATATGCTGGTGATATTTGCATGATAATTAGCAATAAAGAGTCTGGTTTGTTTAAGCTAAAGGAATGGATTTATAATTATGAAATTTTAAATGTCTGCCTGCCAATTTATGCAGGCATTTTTTTTGATGAGATGACTTTCTTGAATCTTTGAACCTTGTACCATTTAGATGACCACTTATTTTACATCCTCTGTTTTTATCTGTTTTTTTTTTTCTTTATAGATACAATATAAACTAACTTCTTCCTCTAAAATTCCTTAATGTGTGTCCTCAAAGAATCCATTTCTTTGGGATTGACATTCTGTGCAATTTTGTTTGGCTAATTTAATTTTATCTTGTCATTGACACAGTGCTACCTCCCCCAGACTATTTAATCTCACTTCCTGAGTTTCTCTCAAAGCAATGTAGATAATACAATAATAGGCGGTAACTCACTTTACACCTGTCATTGACACAATACCTTCTTCCTAGACTGTTTGAGCCTGGAACTTTAGTTTTCTAAACATAATGGAACATCTAATGCAAAAGATATTTCAAATCTGTGGAAATATCTTACGAGTTATTCCAAAAAAAGTCCAGTAATTTTTGTTCTTGATGGAGCTATCAGAAGTTAGATGTCCATAGCTCAGAGAAAAACAAAAAACAAACAAAAAACAGAGAATAATACTCTATATATGTGTGTATACCTCTTTTACCAGACTGTTTGACTCTTAATTTTTTGTATCACACATTTTCCCCCAAGTTTCCTCTATTTCTCTTAATTGATTTTTTAAAAATTATTTTAAATAAATAATTAGTTTAGGTCTGATCATGCTAAGCCACCCCAATATTGTATTTTTTTATTAATTTTCTTGATATTCTTGATATTTTATTCTTCCAGATTAATTTTGTTATGTTTTTTTTTCCAGTTCAATAAAATAGCATTTTTGTCTGTTTCATTAGTATGATTTTAAAATTATTGTGTTATAAGAAAAGATGAACAGACAGATTTCAGGAAAAAGCTGAAAAGACTTACGTGAACTGATCCAAAATGAAATGAAGAGAGCCAGGGCAACATAATAGCAATATGTTGTTCTGATCAACTATAAAAAATATCTATTCTCAGCAATACAGTAATCCAAGAAAGTTCTAAAGGACTCCTAATGAAAAATGCTATCCACATCTAGAAAAAGAATTGGTAAAAGTTTGAAAATAAATGGAAGAATACTATTCTCAGTTTCTTTTTTATGCCTTCCTCAGTTTGGTCTATTTCTTCTTTCACAGTATAACTAATATGGCAATGTTTTACATGATTCAACATATGTACCTACATAAAATTGTTTACCCTTTTAGAGAGGTGGAAAGTAAAGTGAAAGAGGAAGAAAATGTGAAACTCAAATATTTTTATGAATCTTAAAATTTGTCTTTAAATCACATAACATTAAAATTAAATTGAATTTACAATGGGAAAAAAAAGGTCTTTTCTTCCCCAGTCATACTGAATCTTCCCTTTAAAAGGGGGGAGAGGGAGAGCATTTAAACATATATAGTGATGACATCTTTTATCATATTAATACTTTTGCTTTCTTTGACATGACGATGAGTTTGTATTTTCCAGATTACTTCAAGTGCACCAGTAATATTATCATTTAACATTTTAGTGGTGTTTTCATTAATTTTGCAATCAGAGTCTATATTAATATTTTGCTTGTACTGATTTCAATCTACATTAATTGATACTGAATGGAGATCATGCTTTAGAAAATCCTTCCCCTGTCACTATCTTTAGCATTTTCTGTGAACAAAATATTCTCCTTTCTGTTTTCTGTTTGTTTATGGTTATTATTTCTATAAAGAAATATAATAATTTGGGGGGCCTGTTTGGTATCCTGTGATTTGAATATGGTACTGTTCTCACTGATATTCATATAAGGTCAAATCAGCTCATCATGTTTCTAGAAAACTAAACTGTCCCTAGAATGATTCTGGTTGTGGAAGGTGTTAAAGATAAAATACATATATTTTGACATTCTTTAGGTTTCTTTTGGGGGGGTGATCTTGGAAAAAAAAATGAAACACATGAGAAACACGTATTTTGCATGGTTATTTCAATTCTAGAAAGTCACTTTTTTTCTTTTAAGATTAATATGATCATTTTGTTTTTTGATGATTATGAAGGTGTTAAGTATAAGAATAATTACATCTTTAACTTTCTGTTTTCCTAGCATTTCTAGAATTGGGTAAAATAAAGATGGGGAGAAAAGTCAGTCTTGCCTTTATCTTCTTTGTATTGCAACAGCTTCTATGATTTTTCATTAGACATAAGCTAGCTGATAAATGTAGAAATATGTTTAGTAAAATTGCACATTTAATCTACATTTGCTGTCTAGAGTAGGAGAATAGGGGGAAGGGAGAGAGAAATGTTTTGAACATAAGGGTTTACAAGAATGAATGTTGAAACTATCTTTGCATGTATTTTCAAAATAAAAAGCTATTGTTAAAAAGACAAAAAAAAAAGAAAAAGAAAGAATGCTTAGGCATATGCTTTTGATTGTATTTAAGAAGACTCCTTTCATTCCAATGTTTTGAGTTCCAAAAAAATCTTATATGAGTAATATTTTATTTGATTTTTTATTATAGCTTTTTATTCACAAGCTATATGCATGGGTAATTTTTCAGCATTGACAATTGCAAAACCTTCTGTTCCACCTTTTCCCCTCCTTGCCCCTACCCGCTCCCCCAGATGTCAGGTAGACCAACACATGTTAAATATGTTAAAGTATATATGTTAAATACAATATATGTATACATATCCATACAGTTATTTTGCTGCACAAGAAGAATCAGACTTTGAAATAATGTAAAATTAATGTGAGAAGGAAATCAAAAATGCAAGCAGACAAAATCAGAAGGATTGGAAATGCTATGTTGTGATTCACACTCCTTTCCCAGAGTTCTTTTGCTAGGTGTAGCTGGTTCTATTCATTGTTGAACAAATGGAACTGATTTGGTTCATCTCATTGTTGAAGAGAGTCACGTCCATCAGAATTGATTACATGAGCAATATTTTAACAAAAAATTTAACTCTGTTAATAGATTGTTTAGGGAATATATGATAAATTGGTAATCTATCTAAATTTTCTTTGTATAGCTATTCTTGAATACAAGGTAATATCATAACATCTTATTTTACCTAAAATGAATTATATTACTTGCTCTCCCAAATTTTTATCCTCACCATATTCTTTTCTACTTTTTTTTTTGTCCCACCAGTAGCATTATCTTATGTACAAAAATTTCCTTAAAAAGTTGGTTTAATATTGTAAAGAAAAAGAACACCAGGAATACTTATCATCTAGTGTTTAATTTCACAAAACATATATATGTATGTATATGTATATGTACATATATACATATATATATATATATAAAGTCTTTTGCATATAATTTACATCATCTCTATATCTTTTATAACATATGATGTAGTGAAGTTGATATATAATAATCCTGGGTGTCTGGAAGATGGAATTGAGTGCCACCTCTAAGACAAACATTATTCTTCTGACCCTGAGAAAACAATTTTCAATGCTAAGGAACACTCCAAGGCTAAAACATTCAGAAAATATATTGACTTGCAAAGATCAAGAGTGTTTCCATATCAGGGTGCTTCCTACTAAGACAAGTTACGGGTTCCATCCCTTTCTCTATAGTTTTTATTCCCTTGTGCTTCTGAGTACACTTCTGAGTGTGTGTGTGTGTGTGTGTGTGTGTGTGTGTGTGTGTAAATGTGTTTATTTAGTGCTCATGAAATGATATAAAGTGTGCAATTCTTTAATATAATGGTCATTTCCTCTTATAGCAAAATATATTATGGACCAATAGATTCTTTATTTATATATGGGTTGCTGACACAGTCATTAAATTAAGAACAAAACAACTTTTTTCTCATCAATAATATCTTGATTTCATTGAAGCTAAGCTGCAATCTTGTTATTTTAGTGCAGGGAAGGAAGTAGGATAATAGAATAAATATTTATATGCTCCCTACAATGTGCCAGGCCAGGTAGTAAATAAGTGCTTTGTACAAATATTTTTTCATTTGATCCTTGCAAAAAGCCCACAAGGTAAATGCTATTATTATGCTCAGTTTATAACTGAGAAGTTTATGGCAGAGGTTAAATGACTTTTACAGAATCACACAGCTAATAACTTTCAACCAGATTTGA
Source organism: Antechinus flavipes (assembly GCF_016432865.1). Taxonomy (NCBI): domain Eukaryota; kingdom Metazoa; phylum Chordata; class Mammalia; order Dasyuromorphia; family Dasyuridae; genus Antechinus; species Antechinus flavipes. The sequence continues at coordinate 22,186,181 of NC_067403.1, read as the reverse complement.
ATTCAGTTCTTTCTGGCCCCATAAACCAAGCATTCTATCCATTTTGCCACCAATTGTGTCAGCTTGCTACATGGGTATTCTTCTTATATCCAGAAATCCAGAGGAGAACTCCAAGCATATTTTGTGAACCTCCTCTGGAGGAATTCTAAAAAAATATGGAGAAAAGTCACCCAGAATAGGAAAATATCGATGGGATTGGATTTACATTGTAGGAAACGGTATCCACATGGATGAGATCATGGACCTCATGAGTAAAGAGGTAAAAATGTAAAGAGCTTAAGGCCTCATTTCCAAAATATATAGAGAACTGACTCAAATTTATAAGAAATCAAGCCATTCTCCAATTGATAAATGGTCAAAGGATATGAACAGACAATTTTCAGAGGATGAAATTGAAACTATTACCACTCATATGAAAGAGTGTTCCAAATCATTATTGATCAGAGAAATGCAAATTAAGACAACTCTGAGATACCACTACACACCTGTCAGATTGGCTAAGATGACAGGAAAAAATAATGATGAATGTTGGAGGGGATGCGGGAAACCTGGGACACTAATGCATTGTTGGTGGAGTTGTGAACGAATCCAACCATTCTGGAGAGCAATCTGGAATTATGCCCAAAAAATTATCAAATTGTGCATACCCTTTGATCCAGCAGTGTTTCTATTGGGCTTATATCCCAAAGAAATACTAAAGAAGGGAAAGGGACCTGTATGTACCAAAATGTTTGTAGCAGCCCTATTTGTAGTGGCTAGAAGCTGGAAAATGAATGGATGCCCATCAATTGGAGAATGGCTGGGTAAATTCTGGTATATGAATGTTATGGAATATTATTGTTCTGTAAGAAATGACCAGCAGGATGAATACAGAGAGGACTGGCGAGACTTACATGAACTGATGCTAAGTGAAATGAGCAGAACCAGGAGATCATTATACACTTCGACAACGATATTGTATGAGGACATATTTTGATGGAAGTGGATTTCTTTGACAAAGAGACCTGAGTTTCAATTGATAAATGACAGACAGAAGCAGCTACACCCAAAGAAAGAACACTGGGAATCAAATGTGAACTATCTGCATTTTTGTTTTTCTTCCCGGGTTATTTATACCTTCTGAATCCAATTCTCCCTATGCAACAAGAGAACTGTTCGGTTCTGCAAACATATATTGTATCTAGGATATACTGCAAAATATCCAACATATAAAGGACTGCTTGCCATCTAGGGGAGGGGGTGGAAGGAGGGAGGGGAAAAATTGGAACAGAAACGAGTGCAAAGGATAATGCTGTAAAAAAAAAAAAAAAATAATTAAAAAAAATGAAAAAAAAAAAAAAAGTAAAGAGCTTGCCTTCAAATGTGTCCCCATTTTAAATCCTCTGAAGAGGCTTATACAATAGGAACTGTTGCACATTCTAATTTTTATAACATAATCATGGTACATTTCTTCTAGGCTGTGTAAGTGGGATCAATTCCTATTTTGTTAAGCACATTGAAGATGGCATTATATCCTACTGCTTGAAAGGCTTTCTTATAATCAACAAATATGAAGCACATCGGAATTCAATATTCTTGGCATTTTTCTGTTAGCTAATGTGGATAATAGATCTAGGCAACAGTTGATCATCCCAGAAAAATTTAGTATTGTTTCCAATGATATGTATTCAAGGTCAAATCAGGTTAACACTATTTTTTTTAGATACCTAGATTGTCCCCACAATGATGTAGCCACAAAAGGGGTGACAAATAAAACATGCTTTCACATGTACATGCCTATGTGGTTGTTAATTCAAAGCTGTAAAATATAAGACAGATATGAAAAATATGAAAAAATATGAAATATATATAAATATATTTTGTATCTATATTTTGCATTAGGTGCTTTTGACTTAAGATGTAATTTTGGTGTCTCTTTTGTACTTGTTGCACTAGATTCTGAAAACAAAGGAAAAAAAAAACACAAAATAAAATAATTAATGTTTTCAAGGAGATCATATTCCATGAGATAAGAACAAAAACCTCAGATAAGATTTAAAATTTGAAATGACTGGAATGATAGATTAGAAATCAATTGTACTTTCTTTTTGTGCTAGTCTCCATAAAGTTCATAGGGTAGTGTCAATAATTTTAGTGCTACTTTACCGATTATCAGACTGAGAGATTAGTTAATTTGCCCATTCTCACATGGATACAAAATGTCTGGGGTTGGATATAATCCCAGATACCTTGAAATCAAATCCTCTGTGTTTACCATAAATTTATGGTATCTTTAAATAATATTTTGTCTAATTATGACTTGAAACTCCAGATCTTCTCAATGTAATTCTATTGATTTAGGGTCAACCCACATATCTCCTGCCCCAGTATATTTCCTAACTATCTAATTGTAAGGGATTCCTTTTTCATGATTAAATTTTGAAGAACCCTTATGTAATTCTTCTATTAGTGTTTATTCATTCAGAAAAAAAAAAGAAAAAAAAAATCATTGTAATTACAAATTCACCAAAAAAAAGTCATTATCTTCTTAAACCACCCACATATATTTGGAAAGTAATGTATATATGGGATGATCCACATTATCTATTTTATCTAAAGGAAGTATGCTTGATTATTTAACATAGTTATTACTTATTATTTTTATTATGCATTATTATATTATCAGTGCCAATGGATGCCTTCAGTAAGTTTTTGACTCCCACGTAGACCCATGGATCACAGTTTAGTTGTTCAGTCATTTTTCACTTGATTTCAACTCTTTATCACCCTATTTTGGGAGGCACTGGTATGGTTTACAATTTCATTCTCTAGATCATTTTATAGATGAACAAACTGAGGCAAAGTCAAATGACTTGCTCAGACTCATATAGCTGGGAAATGTCTGAAACTGTATTTGAACTAAAAAAGATGAATCTTTCCTATCTTACCAAGAGTTTTGTAAGCACAATTGTTTGGGTTCAGATAATAAATCACTGGATAGAAATGTTGGTTTACAGGTAAATGTAGCCTAAATCATTTTGAAGATCATCTCTAAATGAATGTTTTTAAATTTTGACTTAAATGTATCATTTAAGGGCTTTAAAAATCTATTAGTGAAATATTAGCAGAAACTATGGGATACCTCCCAAAAAACCAATATGCTAGTAAATAAGATACTTTGTTTGGTTCTACTTTTATCTCTTCTTCTACCTTTTTATGCAAACTTTAGGAAGACACAAACATTCTAATCCTCTCTGCATTTTTAAATTGGAACTTAAGTGAACTGAAGTCCACTCCCTTTCTAAATGTTTAAACTCCTAATATTTCAAAAACTTGAACAAAATGTCTAAAACAATTCTTGTTAATTTTTTCCACTTCAAACCTCCTTTTGTCAATGATATTTTTACACAACTCCAGTTTTATAAGTATATAAAAGTTGTTATACAAATCAAACATTAATAATAAATCATGATTTTTTTTTGTCCTCCATATTATTACCCTATATGGGGTTGTGACCCAAAGTTTAAGAAGTTTTGTTGGATACAACCTCCATTGGTATTGTCTGATGCCCTTTTATAAGTTATGTTCTCAATCCTTCAGTAAATATTTATTGAACATCTACTATATGCTGGGAGTATAAATGCAATAGTGAAATCATCCCGATTCTCAATGTTATATTTTATCAGACAAAACAGGATATAGACAAAAAAGAGGGGAAGATGACGGAGGAGAATCAGAGAAGGGAAAGGAAGAGGAGTACAGTGGATAAGATGTTGGAACTGTTGTTTGAAGAAATACCTTCAAATTCTATCTCAGCCAGTTATTTATCCTGTTTGGGGATAAGAGTATCATTTACTTTCCATATTGGTTGTGACTATAAAGTGAGATAATATTTATAAAGAACATTGAATACTTTAAAGCACTATATAAATGATAGTTATTTAGGTGAAAATACATATAAAGAGAATGAAATGTGCTATGAGAGACAATTAATAGCTAAATGGATCAGGGAGAGTGTACTTGTAAAGAACATTTCCCAAAACTTAGCAAGATTTTTCAATTGAATATATATGGGAGATGAAGGAAAAGTGAAAAGTTACTGGTAACTGAATTTGTGAACCATTTTAATGTATGGAATGATTAAACTTTTGACAGAAATGGGCATTTATAGATAGGAGTGGTTTGGGGTATGACATGATAAATTCTGTTTGGGCCATGTTCAGTTTTTGGTTGCCTATTGGATATCAGGTTGAAAAGTTCCAGAGACAAATAAGAATAGATCTTGGGGAAAAGAATTTGATTATATTTGAAAATTGGGTCATCTGCACATGCACAAAAATATAATCATTGGATTCATATAAGATTGTGATATTGCCAAGAGATAATGTACAGAGAGACAAGGGACCAGGAGTTATAACTACAGTTATGGGATGGAACAGGGATGATGATTTAGCAAAGGGAAATAATATGGAGCAGCCAGTTAGGAAGGAGACCATAAGTGAAGTGTGCTACAAAAATACAGAGAGACAAGGGTAAGAAAACAGAATTTTAGAGAAGTCAAGGAGAAGAAACAATAAAAGACTAACAGATGAGGGCATTTTGGTAATTTCAGTATTTCAAAAAGAGCAGTTTCAATTTAGTTGGGAGGACAGAAGCCTGTGGCTATGAAGTGACTGAAAAGAGAGAAAGTAGAATAAACTTTCATACACTTTTAAACATTTTTCTCTAAGAGTTTGACTGTAAAAGGGGATATGACTTTACAGAGTGATAAGATAAAATACTACTTATTTTATGGTTTTTCTTGGTTTTATTTTTAATGATAGGATGCTGATGGTGTTTATTGGCATGGGAAGAGTCAGTCAGTAATGAGAGACTGAAGATTGGAGGTAGGTGCTAATTTTGATCAGATAATATTCAAGAACTGCTAAGGTCCAAAAGGGCAGAAATCATTTTGGGGACAACCTAGTGATAAACATTCAAAAAATTAGTCTGTTGCTTGAGAAACAGACATACAATCCATCTTCATTCTCCATGAACTAAATAAAGCCAGAAGCCTTTCTAGTTTAATAAAATATGTTAAAATTTGTCTATGCTGGCTAAGTCTATGAGAACCCAGTTTTCATATCAGAATAAGATATAAGATTAGAGGACTATACAACATAGTAGCTAATGCTACTTTGTTCTAAGGAATGTAAATTTCAATTTCTGAAATCTTCCAAAATATCTTGGAGTTTATGGGCTAGATTTCTTTTTCATGGATCCCTAACCTAAATCACCTTGACTCTTGCTAATTGGCCAACAATAGATCCCAAATCTTGGTCATTTTGAGGGGTTTTAATGATGGTAGAAAAAAGTAATTGTTTCTGTTTTGGCCAGAAACCTTGAGAGTGTTCTCTTTCCAGATTGAGTAAAAGAGTCCTCTTTTTTTTTTTTTTTTTTTTTTTGGCCTCATTTGTTACTCAGCTGAATCACTGAATGGGTGTTGCCTCAGGAAAAATGAAATCTGGGAAAGACCTTAGCTTAAAAAGGCCAAGGTTTCCTACTGCATCCAGAGCTATCTTTTGGCATCTTGATCTTTATCTTGCCACTGGACACAAATGGCTCAGGAGGAGATAGTGAGGCTGATGATTTTGCCCAGCTCTGACTCGCTTAAATTGAATTTATCTCCAAGCCACAGCATCAACTTCCTGATGTGATAGTAGTCTTTGAGCATGAAAAACAAACAACATTTTTTTGTAAAAACTAGACCAATAGGTGAAGATCTCTTTTGTCCCTCTGGATTTTTGCTCCTCTTTCTTATGGTTTTAGAAATGTCCATTTATCTGTATGGCTTCTAATATCATCATTACATATAATTTCTAATTATATGTCTGTTTTGTCAATAAACAATTTTGTGGATAAACTCACATTTGAAAGCATTGGCTTTTAAAAACGGTTTAGAAATAATTTCTTGGAAGTATAAAATTTATTTATATGGGCATGCCCATTATGGACCGGTTTTTAATGAAAACATTTTATCCAAAAGTAAAAAATAAAAAGTCAAAATCATATGTTAATGTCATTGATAATGTTAATATCCCTGCTATTCTCCAAGACAAGACATAAACCCCTATTAATTATTATTTTGCCAATTGAGAACCATAATTAAAATGCTGAATGAAGTTTATGTGAAATGGCAAAAGGGCACAAGCTTGAAAGAATTAGAATCGTTAACCAGTTTCCCCTCTAGATATGACAGATGGAAGCTGCGGAAGCCTTGTTTTTCTGCCATAAGGGGCAATGGTGGGCTCATTCACATCTATAAACCTGTTTCTTTTTGACTATCTCACATATTGTGTCAGTACAATCAAGGCTTTACAGCTTTAAAATTTCATATTCACAGCTCTAGGTTCCATTCCAAAATGCTTTGTTGATGCCTCAGCAGGGTATTTAGGGAATCACTTATTTGCAAGAATATAGACAAACCCAAACAGGGAGAACATGTTATTGACAAAAATCAATGTTTTAATTTTTGTTTTCTGAAGTGACGATACCCATTTTGATTTTAATTTGATGACTATATGTAGGCCATATTGGTTTAAATTGGTTTATTCTCATATATTGATCTCCCTCTTAAAGTGAGATGCCCCTCTCCAGGGCTAAAAGATAGATAGAAATACATAGAGATAGAAAGATAGATAAGTGAATGGCTAGATAGATAGATATATAGAGTGATAAATATTGCTTACCGGACACTTCTGTTCCTACTGAAGCCAAATTAGGGAGAAACTACAGCCTAATTTAGATATATAGAGTCATTCTATCATATATATTTTAAGCACCTTGGATTACAATCAACTAATTATCATTTGTTTCTAAATTTAGTCACCTTTGAAATTCTCTGATTCAGCATTTTGAAACTGCTATGTGATGCTATCATCTCCATTTCCCTTCTTCAAGGGAATCCTTACAGATTGTAGTAAAGGGAACTGACAATTTTTTTTTTTTAAGTTTGCAAAGTGCTAAATGATGAAAGGATTACAATGCCCTTTTGCCAAGTGACAAAACTGAGGTTATATGACTTTCTTTTATCATACACTATTCTTACTTAGAAGGGACTTAGGGCTCAAGTCTTCCTACTATACTAGCTTGGCAGCCATTAAAGTACTTGTACAGCATAAAATAATGACTAAAATTGTTTTATCTCATTATTATAGAGCACAACAAATTAATTTACTCATTTGATTTATGTTAAGTAATTTATTTGATTCATTAATAGTCACATAGATGTACAATCACATTTAAAGAAGAAAAAACAAAACAAAACTGAATGAGATCTTGTGACTTAATACAGTCATTTAGTTGGTATCATGTCCAGAAATAATTCTAGCTCTTCTGACCACAAATCTATTGTTGGCAATTTGTTTGTTTTGTTTTTGCTTTCACTCTGCCATACTGTGTCATAGAAATAAAGTGCTTGGGATCTCTTGCTTAAATATCTATTTATAAACATTTAATATGAGTTAATATTTTCTCAAGGTGTAGTTGCTGGAATTTCCCAATGAATCTCGATTCTCAATGATTAATCATTTCATATAGTTTAGGGATCTCCCCACTCTGAGGGCTTTCTCCTTTTTGAAGAAATGAATTTAAGAAGTAGGCTGGCATAATGTAGTTGTCAAAATCAAAACAGAAACAGATCTGGCATTGCAGGTTAACTTAGAATAGCACCAACTGATACTATCTATGTTGTATTGTATTTTGATTGGTTTTGTTAAGTATTTCCCAGTGACATTTTGATTTGGTTTTCTGACAGTTGGTTCTATTGCTATATTTATCAGCAATCATTTATCACTTCTGGTGTAAAAGAAGAGAGTTGGTTGGGAAAAGAACAAAGAGCCAATTTTTCAAGTTCTACCTATGTTACATTATGGTTAGATGATTCTGGGCAAGTCACTTAAACTTTCAAAAGTTGGGAATTCTACAAAAGGAAAACTTAAAGAGACAACTCTAATAACCAATTCCAGGAGTTCCTTTCCGGGAATTGTCTGTGTTGACCAAAGAACAAATCTAGGCTTATTTTCATCTTTAGGATATTTGAGTCAACTGACCTGCTGATGATCAACACTTCTAAACAGCAATTAAACATAGAATTATAAAATGTATCTTAGTTCACATATATAATATCAGAAAGAAAGCTCTAATCTCAAATTTCAAGAAGCACTATCTTTTCCCACTGATCTTTGCATCAATCATACCTAGAAATTGCAGTCACACTAAATCAGAAACTAGTAGTAGCATAAAATGATCTGACCATCTTTTCCCTTCTTTATACCCAGGACAATAGCTTCTCTGTTGTTCACATGCTGTTGCATCTATCCAAATCTATACAAATAAGTAGAGACATATAACTTTTTTTCAGGATAATTTGGTTCCTTTCTGTTAATGTTCTATTATCAGTAACAGAGTTGAAGATTTAATAAACCCTAACACTAGCATAAAATAATTTATTTCAAAGGTAGAAAATAACCTCTTGCTGAAAAAAAAAAAAAAAAAAAAACAAGGTAATTTCTCTATTTGAATTGGAAAGGTAACAACCCCAATAGCTGTATTGAGCATGAAAACTTGTAATACTATAATGTTCCCAGAGAATTAAATGCTCCAGCCATCAACCACAAAGAGCATCTGAATTACCCAACTCTCTGAATAATTGTAATGCACAAGTGCCCATTACAGTGCATTAGTTGAGTCTTTAAAAGGAAATTCTGTGAAAGAATTCTGATATAAAACAACAAGGGAAAAGGCTGTCTTATACTCTATAGGCTATTATTAAGGTGTTTCTTTATCTTTTATAATTTGACATAATACATCTATGTATTCATTTGAAGTTATATAGAAAGTCATGCTTCCTACTGCTTGCAATGCTAATATTATTATTCAGACTACCAAAGATGTAAAAGCACATGTCTTAATAAAGTGGCAGAAATGAGAGTGGAGTACAGTGGGCTGCTGATAGGGTCAGGCTAGAATGAGAGTCTTAAGGCCAGGTATGGTAGCAAGACATCATCAGCCAAGGTCAAAACTGGAAAACACAGAGCTAAGTTGAATCACAAAATGCTAGGATTTCTCAGGACTTCTGAGATCCTTTATTTGATCTGAATCATGATTTTCCTCTTTAATAAAAAATCCAGCCTCTGCTAAAAGACCTCCATTGATTCAATTGAGCAAGAGTGGAGAACTCATTAACTAATTCCAGTTTTAATCAGTTCTTATTATTTGTGAAGGTTTTTCATTATAATGAGTAAAAATGCTTTATACCTTCTATATATGCCCCTATTTCTACCTTTTGGATATTTAGGATTAATTTAATACATTTTATGCATGAGATCTTTGATATATAAAATTGGCCAATGTGTCATTAACATAAAACTTAAGTCAGCATCGGGATATTAGAAATTAGATTAGATTTAGGAGAACTGGAAGAATATGACCAAGGTTCAATATCACTGGATTTTTGAAGTGACAAGGGAGCTCAAAGCAATAGAAGGTCAATATTGGAAATAAACATATGGAGAGAACAACATTAAATAGTATTAAATCAAAAAGACCATCTGAAGGGTTCTTAATGTGATGACTCACTGGCAGCTGAATGAATGAATGAATGAATGTTATTACTTTTTTTTGGAGTTCCATAGCGGGGCATTATAAGACAGTCAATTGTCAATTGTCACCTGTGGCAATTAAATTACTAGTTTATTTAATATTCCCAAAGTAAGGAACAAAAAGTTGTGGGGAAGAAGATGGGAGTGAGTAAGGGAGAAATCAATGAATGCATAAATCAGTAGAATAAAGAGTTAGATAGGCAAGAAAGCCTGGTTTTTCTGATAGATAATATGGAATTGGATCCATAGTTTGGGCCTTGATAACAACAGTATTTTGGCTAAAGAATCAAGCTAATTTAAAGGCATAATTTTACAGATGGGAAAACCAAAGCAAATAAGAGTTAAATGACTTCTTCAATGTTATGTAGATATAAAACAGTATTTCATAGATATATAAATATAGATTTAGATATTTCAGGTCTGGGATACTCAATTGCATGACTTTATGTACAACCCTAATTAATAATCATCATTCAATGTAAAGGTGAGATGAGGAATGAATTTTCACAGAAGATAATCAGTAAGGAAAAAAAAAAAAGCCAGAAATTAGAACAGATTAGAGAGATAAAAAGAGAGAAATGAATAATACATTTGTAAATAAACTACTATGCATTATGTACTGTATTAAGCAATGGGGAAATATATAGAATCAAGCAAGTCAATCATTCCATTTAAAAAAGCTTATATTTCTTTTTTTTTTTTGGGGGGGGGGGGAGAAATTGGTTTGAAGTGATGCCCAGAATCACCTAACTAGTAAGCATGTAAGGTCAGTTTTTAATTCAGTTCTTCTTGATTCTAGGGCTGGTATTCTAAGCACTGAGTGATCTAGATATCCCAGGGAGCTTATATTCTAACAGGGAAAAGCACATAAAAAGGAACTAGAAACAAAGGGTAGTAGAAATTACTATGTGAGTGGAAAAGGCAAGTTATGAATGTAGTTAGCAGATGGTTCTACATTTTAGAAATATCTTCTTATAAACTCCAATATATCACCTCAGATGTCTCCAGGAATTTTTGTAATATGTTAGTATATTATCTCTCATATACAAGCTCATATTTATAAATGCTTATTATCATAACACTGGTATAATCATTTTATCTTTCTAATAATTTCAATTGTGATTTAATATAAGTTTATTATATGTGCCCTATAGGCCTAAGGATCTATAGAAAATGATATTCTCCCATCTTTAATAATTACTTACTTAAATTATATTTGCTGTCAGTAGAATTTTATTTGATCATATTTAACAAATCATCAATGCAGGACATTCAGTTTTTCATAGATAAAATAGAATGATATCAAATATGAATTTTAGAAATGTATGACTCCATTTTGCAAAGATAGAGCTAGAACATTTTTTCTTCAGTACTTGTTTCATAGAAGCAAATATATTTCTTACCTTCCATTTACTTCCTTTTTAAATAATAGCTTTTTATTTTAAAAATACATGCAAAGATAGATTTCAATGTTTACTCTTGTAAAACGTTATGTTATGGGCCAGAACTTGAAACAAAGTGCTAAGTCACTGTAGCTGATAGAAACAATTCTTATGTACTTGGTTCACATCTTTGGGAGAGTTCACACATTAGCTCACACATTAGAGTTCACACCACTCACACCTTTAGAGTTCATACCTTTAAAAGATCATACATAAGGAGCTCCCATAAGCCAACTAAAGACTTTGGGGGATTCACAAGTCAGGATTCAGTGGAAGAGATTCACAAATCACAGTTCCCACAAGCCCACTCTCTCAGAGGAGGAGTCAGATCCATTCAATATTCCACCATTATCCTGGCTGGAGGCTTTGGATTCAGAGGAAGCTGAAGGACTAAGCTGGCAGAGGCAAAGGACTAGCAAGAAATGCTCTTGGAACCAAGGAAAGCTAACTGGGCTATTTTGGAAGAGACAATAAAGGATTGGACTTTAACTCCTGGCTGTATTTGAGGTGATTTTTACTCTGAACTGAAAGAGAAGACTGCTTCCAGAAGCTCCCCAAGAAACCTGCTCCGGGAAAATGATTATATTTTAGAGAAGAGAACATTACAACTTTGTATTCCAATTTTTTTCTCTCTCCATTCCTCCCTCCCCTGATCTAGACAACATGCAATCCAATATAGGTTAAACATGTCCAATTCTTCTAAACATATTTTCATATTTATCATGCTGCACAATAAAGATCAGATCAAAAAGGGAAAAAAAATGAGAAAAAAAAAGCAAGAAAACAGCAACAACAAAAAAAATGTGAAAACACTATGTTATGATCCACACTCAGTTCCCATCCGTATAGTCCTCCCTCTGGATGCAGATGGCTCTCAATCACAAGTCTATTAGAATTGGCCTGAATCACCTCATTGGTACATTTACTTCTTTTTGATTTGCCTATCCTTAGCTATCTAAAACAGTTCTTTGATTTTATTCTACACACACACACACACACACACACACACACACACACACACACATATATATATATATATATTATTATTATGTTGATGATATTTAGAAGGAATTAAGATAGAAACACTGTCAGAAAATAGAGATGCAGTTTAAAAGTTAAGGGCTGTCTTGTTAAGCTGAATGATCACAAAATGTCAAATTATAGTGAAGTGGGAGAATTGCTTTTTTACATCAGCTGATGTGTAAAATCTGATTATTCTTCCATATCAAGGAAGATTTAGAACAGCAATTGTCCATCTTTTTGACAGAGGGAAGAAGAAGACAAAAAGGTGCCTTTGTCATTAGTGATAAAAGTACCTTAGTGCTCCCCACAGACAGGACAATAATGAAATCCTATGAGAGGACACAGAATAATCCTGGCAAAGGTGTGAACAAAACACTGGTAGTATGATACTGACACTGATGAGAATGTCATATTTAAATATGCCACTTGAAAGTTTGCAAGGGACATTCCTAATCACTATATTGAGAGACATCTGGTGAAATTAAGTTATTAAGATCCTTGATTCCCATTTTATTTTATTTCATCCCCATTTTATAAAAGAGAAAATTATTGGTCAAGGGAGTTTCACAGAAGAAATTCCTCATGCTAATGCTGTCGCAGGTCCTTCTCCAATCCACATAAGCAATAAAAAGGAAGTCTACATCTTCTCTAATCACCAAGTAGTAAAACTATGGATTATGAAGCAGTATACTGAAAAAGTTTCTTCAATATTCCTGAGGAAATTGACCCTATACATCAATACAAATGAAACTAAATAAATGGCTTCCCACAAATATTATTTTTTTCTTTTTATGAATAAGAATTCAGATGTTCTTTATTATAATGATTTTTGATGGAATCTCATTCACGGACATTTAGATCTGCTATCCATGAGATCTACTAGATTAAGCATGGAAAGAAGTCAGACACTTTTATAATTCAAACCTCAATATTAGTAAGATTTCAAGAAATTCTAAAGTTCTTAATTTTCCTCTCTTAAAAAACAAACAAACAAACAAACAAACAACAACAACAACAACAAACAGAAATCCCTCTTAACCAATTGGCTTTATCCATATCTCTAATGTAAATATTTAATTTCTTTGAAATGTAAGTACTTTAGGGAAGAGTAAATTTAAACTCAATCATTTAAAAACATTTTATGTGAATGAAGTACACAAATGTTTGTTTGATAATTAGCAATTAGGGAGGTGATAGGGATAGTGTCTTTTCAAAGGGCAAGGAATTGGAAAGCAAAGACAAATTCTGCCTACTTCACAATTTTGCTTAGAGTCAGATTCTGACAACATGATTCTTGGTGTCCTTGATTACCTTTTAAATTCATTCTGAAAACCCTTTTCTACCTTCATCTTAAGGGGTTGATGTAGGTGACAGATGTGACCTATTCAAAAACAACCTCAGTGAATTAGTCTAAAAACAACATCAGAAAAAGACAGATCTAGAGCTTTATATTCTGCTCTAATTTAATACCTTATGACCTAGTTCACCTCACATATCAACATGAATCAGATACTGATACAGTTACTTTAAGCATAGTTGGTCTTATGCATACTCTCAGGCAGGCTTAGCTGAACATGTACGAAACTATCTTCAATTTAGGAATTTATCTCCCTGGAAGCAAACTGGTTGGTTAGGGGAATTTTGGATGGGGGAGAAAGGGTAAATGGGAGCAGTGCAAGTGAATCTGTGTGTTCTTGAAATCATGTCACAGAGGAAGTCATTGTTTCATATAATCCATGTGCCATAAGTTATGGTTCCTGTTCCTCTGATTTTGGTGTTGGCCTTAATCATTGAACCTTTTCTCAAAAAGAGATCTGGGAAATATCTGTCCTTAAAAAGTCTAAGGCATCTGGAGCCATCTTTAGTCATCCTATTCAGTATCTTGTCACTGGATCCCAATGGCTTCAGAGGAGACAGTGAGACTGATAGCTTTGCAAATCCCTACTTACATACGATTTACTTACAAGTCATGGTTCACCTCCCCGATATAGTAGTCCTCTTTCAGAACGCAGAACAACCTGTGAAAAATAGAAACTGCCCTACTGGGGACTCAACTGGCAACTCAACACCTTTCTTCTCTCTGTCGATCCTTCCTTCCCTCCTTCTTTCCCTCCTTCCCTCCTTCCTTCCTTCTTTCCTTCCTTTTTTCTTCCCTCCTTCCCTCCTTCCTTCCTTCTTTCCTTCCTTTTTTCTTCCCTCCTTCCCTCCTTCCTTCTTTTCTTCTTTGTTCCCTCCTTCCTTCCTTTATTCCTTCTTTCTTTCCTCCCTTGGTTCCTTTCTTCCTTTCATCTTCCCGTCCTTCTCTCCTTCCTTTTATTCTTCCTTCATTGCTTTTTTCTCTTCCCATTTCTTTATTTACTTTCTCTTCACTCTTTTCACTCACTCTCTTCACTCCTTTATCTCCCTCTGTCCACATAGGAACAATCATACACTACATACATACATACTACATGTAAGTGCTCTGCCCAGAAATATAAATTTTCATTACTGAAACCTTTCAACATGTCTTGTGGTTTACAGGCTAGATTTTTTTTTTGTTTGTTTGTTTGTTTTAATTTTAATAGCTTTTTATTTACAAGTTATATGCATGAGTAATTTTACAGAATTGACAATTACCAAATCTTTTGTTTCAATTTCAAATACTTTGGCCTAAGGGCTTTACTCTCTCAGATTGATTTTGTTTTTGTTTTTTGATTTTAGCTTTTATGCAATATAAAAGAAGACACTCTTTGCCTCATTTCTTATCTAGCCTTAATCATTGAATGGATGTTACCTCAGTCAAAATGACACTTGGTAAAGATCTTACCTTAAAAAGTCCCAGGTTTCCCACTGAATCTGGGGCCATCTCTTGGCATCCTGATCCATATTTGGCCACTGAACGGAGATGGCTCTGAAGGAGAATGTCAGGTCAGTGACTTTGTGCAGCATTCTCTCTCTTAAAACCATTTTGTTTGCTTGCCATGGTTCCTAATGTCATGGTTCTCTTTGAGAATGTAGGACAAACAAAAACAATAGTGCTCTCTACTACATCAAATGATTGTACACATACACATACACGAACCCCTCTTTATATATAGTCTATCCCCAATGTAAATGTGAGTTCTTTTGTTTTGTCTTTCTATATTTAGTGCCTACCACTGTTTTTTGGTTTATTGGTTTGTTTTTGTTTTGTTTTGTTTTGTTTTGTTTTGCTTTGGAATTATGATTTCATCAATTTAAAAAATTCTGGAGTAGGAATTTTTCTCACTTTTGCAAATTGAAATTACCTGTAATTAGACCCTAAAAAGACAGTTGCTCAGGCACTGAAACTTTTAATTGCTTACTTATAATCACATTGCTATTATATCAGTGGCAAAACTTGGATGTAGGCCTTCCCAAATCTAAAGTTTTCCCAATTCCTACTACATCATGATGATTTCCTGTAGGAGGAGATGAGCAAGTGTTAATTCATAGTAATGGAGTAATACAAATAATAATACAAATCACAACAAATTCCACAAAAGTTAGAATTATCTCACATTTGTTTGAGGTTTTTGGTTTTTTTTTTCCTACTCTATTATTCTGTAGTTATATGAGAGGAGCATGAGAAACAGCAATAATATGGGATCATCAGGCAATTTTTCTAATGAAATGTAAACATTTTAAAATAATGTATAGTGTTTTTGTAGTGTCTATGTTAATTAATTGTATGAACTGCAATATTGCAAGGTCTAATTCAATTATACAAAACAATTCTGTAACTCCAAATAAATTTTCATTGTTATAATCAGTTAGAACTTTAGACTTAATTTTGCCATTTTGCCATTTTTCCCAAAAAGGGGGTCAAGCAAGATAGCAATTACCGAAAACATCTATTCGTGAAATGTCTTCTGTATTGCATTTGAGAGTTAATCAAAGTAGAACAATTGAATTAAAAGAAGCAAGGCCTATATCTTTAATGCCAAGTAGCTCCTTTTTGGGTTCATTTTTGTTTAATTATGGGATTGGTGGTTGGGGTGTAACCGAGACCAAATGGCGAAGTTCAAGAAAGAAAAGGTTTTTGCCACATATTTCTTTGTTGACTAGCGCAAAAACATTTTCTTTAACTTCTAGTACTCTTTCAGCAAATCTTGCTCCATAAACAAATGAGTCAGGAATCCTTTTCTTATGATATTTCTAAACATTGTGAAGAACATTCTGTACTTTCTAAAGTACATTTGAAAATCTCTTTATGCAAAGACAAATTCTAGTCTTGAGGTAAGAGTAGCATTTTTAAAAGTTGTAGTGTGAGACATATATTTCTATGATATGTTTCAGGTTAGAACTAAGATTATGTTGCTAACAATTTTTAACATGAAAAAAATACTTCATTTCTTTGTTGTGTTTTTTGTTTTCAAATTTGTCTGCTCTTCTGTTTAGCTTGGTTTATTTTTATCCTGAAGTAAGCCACTAGGAATTGATTCTTTTACAAGTCAATTACTTTTAGAGAGAAAGTTTTAGTTAGCTGACTGTCTTGAAAATATGCACAGTTATATGGTCTGATGAAAAACCAAGTGTCAATATTAATAATGGGAGGAGAACATCAAATCAAGTTAATTCTGAGCTTGTATCGGGCCATTATATCATAGAGAGCTAGGTGAATTTCCTAGTTTATTGATGAAGGTAAAAATCACATGGTTATAAGGTAATAAAATCATAGTTTGAAAAAAAGCCAATTCAGCTCAACAAATTATATTATCTAACTTCTGATTCTAAATTCTGGCAAATATGGTATCATTACTCCAATTTTATGGATTAGTAAAACAAGAATCAAAAAATGTTAAGTGATTTGAAAATCCCCTTCATATATTCCTTTACTCAGTTTCCTTCCATTTTTCCTTTTCCACGTGAAAGAGAACTGCATTTAAACAACTTTAAAATTGATTTTTGGATAAGATAACAGGAAAAGATAATAATACATCTTGGAGGGGATATGGAAAAATTGGAACACCAATGCATTATTGGTGCAGTTGTAAACAAATCCAACCATTCCAGAAAGCAATTTAGACCTATGACAAAAGAGACGAAACTTTGATATGAAAAAGGGCATACATTTATTAAAAAATTTATAGCAGCTCTTTTTTTTTGTGGGGCAAAGCATTGGAAATTGAGGAGATGTCCATCAACTGTGGAATATCTGAACAGGATGTGATACATAAGTGTAATAGAATATTATTGTGCTCTAAAAATAATGGGTAAGTAGATTTCAGAAGAATAAGGAAAGCACTGATACTGAGAGAAGTGAGCTGAACCAAGAATATACTATATGCAAAAGGAATATCACTGTGAGATTATCAACTATAGACTTAGCTCTATTTCGCAACATAATGATCCAAAACAATTCCCAAAGACTCAAGATGGAATGTACTTACCAAACCCACTTTTAAACTAATGGGTCTGAATGAAGATTGAAATATACTATTTTCAAATTTTATGTGGCTCCTCCCTTTTGTTTTGTTTCTTCTTTCACAATGTAATTTTTGTAGAAATATGTTTATAGACTGTGGTATGTATAACCTATATCATATTGCTTGTTATCTTGGGGAGGGTGTGTGAGAGAAAAGGCAGAAAAAATCTACTCAAAGTCTTATTTTTAAGAAAATTAATGTTGAAAATTATCTTTACATGTAATTGCAGAAAAAATAAAATGCTACTTACTGTATACATAATCTTCAAAAAAATAAAAGAATAGTTTTAATATGGTAGAGACATAGAGATGGCTGCAAACCAGGAAGACTTTTGGACAAGACACATACCTTACTTTTCTTGACTGTTTGTACCTGTTCAAAATCCACTCCCAACTTGCCATAACCAACATGTTGACATTTCACTTTCTCAATATTTCTCTAAACATTATTTTCCCCGTCTCCACAATGCCTAATAATATCAATTATGTCACAGGATTGTTGTAAAGATCAAATTAGAATATACTTGTCAAGTGCTTTGAAAATCTTAGTATCATATAAATATAAGTTAGCATTGTTACATGTGTTAGATATTATTATTACTAATTGACTGGAAAAATTAAATCCCACTAGATTATATATTATGAAAGAACAGTTAGTGGTATCATATTACATTTTTAAATATTGGACCAAAATAAAGTAACAGAGATGTATGCTGAAGCATGGAACATTGGTAGAATAAATTAATTCCTTTCAAAGGAATAGTTTAGATTTAGAAGAAAAATATGGGAATTTAATATAGAAGCTGCTTAAAGAGGTTAAAAAAAAAGAAGTTCTGGTATAAAAATAGCAAAAACAAATCAACAAACAAACTGAAATATGAAATTAAAGTCATGTTATAATGGGAATTAATGTATTCTTTAATGGTTGTTATAACGATAAACTAAAGAAAGCAAAAGTTTACAATTGAGAATAGTTCCCAATTAAATTAGTTCCTATTGGAAAACTTGTCAGGAGGAATTATCTAAATTTAGACTTTGCTTTTAAAGCAAATTTAGGTCACCTGAGAGACCAAACAGTCTGCTAAATCATATCTTTCTCAGTTGTGGAACCCTGTTTATATGGTTTGTCTCTTAGAACTGATTTTCTCATAATAACATTTTATTTTCATTAGAAATTAGACTTCTGGGACAGTTTTTTTTCTAAATTTTCCTGAATTATAGATAGCAAGGTAAGTAGATTATTTTTTGCAAATATATATTGTATATTTTTATTGAGTAATATATATGTATATTGTATGTATGGATGACTGTGTGTGTATGCATATACATACTAGTCTTTGTAGTGATGTCCTATTGACATTTTCTGAAGCAAAAATGGCATCTTGAATCTCAGGCATAACCTAAGATATCCATCTTTCTTAAGTCAGTAAAGCCACAGTTGATAATAGAAAAATTATATTTGTAGTTATTTTAATGATTTTCTTACAAGTATTGTGATAAATGGATAAAAATCTACCTAGAAAGTCTCAAGTGGCAGCTTCATGATTCTATTTTCAAACATAACATAATGACTTTTTCCAATGCCTTGAATGAACACTAAAAAAAAAAATAAATAAATTGTCATATGTGGAAGTGGTATAAATCTGCACAATACAATTAATATATTGAATGGCTCAGCTTATCAAGACATTTTTGCATCTTATTTTTATTAATGGATGTTGGCATATAGGAGCCACTGGACAGTGGCTGCTGGAGATCCAACCCAGACCTGCAGAATGGATCTTCTCATTTAAGAAGATGATTGCCATTCACTGATCTCTCTGACTGAGAGACCATTGCATTTTCTGACCTCTCTCCTCTTTCCTCTGCCTCCAATATATTTCATTCCCAGTCCACAACACTCGTGTTAGCAAAGGCTGCTTTGCAACTCCTTTAGATACTTTGATCCACAGCTGTGGAGGCTCTCAGAGAATTTACCTGTCCCTCAAAAAATGGACTAATAAGAGCAATACTATTTTCAGTAGCCAGTAGAATAAAAAATAGCTCCTATTTTTAGCATTTTTCTGGTTAAAAAATCTCACACCCCATACCAAAATAAGATTAAAATGGATACATGATTTAGGCAAAAAGAGTGATACCATAAACAAATTAGGAGAACAAGGCAAAATTTATGTATCAGATCTTTGAAGAAGGGAGGAATTACGACCAAAGAAAAACTAGAGATTATTATTAAAGGCACAAAAGACAATTTTAATTACATTAAATGAAAAAGTGTTTTGCACAAAAACCCAGCAGAAACAAGATTGCAAGGGAATTACAAAGCTGGGAAAAAATCTTTATAAGCCAGTATTTATGATAAAGATATTTACATACAAATCTTTACAAGTTAGATATTTATGATAAATGTCTAAAATATATAAAGAACTGTGTCAAATTTATAAAAATACAAGTCATTCTCCAATTGATAAATGGTCAAAAGATATGAACAAACAATTATGAGATAATGAAGTTAAAACCATTTATAGTTGTAGGAAAAATGCTCTAAATCACCATTGATTAGAGATGTGCAAATTAACACAAGTTTAAAGTATTCTCTCACACTTCTCATATTGGCTAAGATGATGAAAAAAGATAATTATAAATGTTGAAAGGGATGTGGGGAAACTGGGACATTAATGCATAGTTGATGGAGTTGTGAACTAATCCAAATATTCTGGAGAATAATTTGGAACTATGCCCAAAGACCTATAAAACTTTCATACCCTTTGATGCAACAATGCCATTGCTGTGTCTGTATCTCAAGGAAATCATAAAGGAAGAAAAAAAAAAACTTTCACATGCAAAAATGTTTGTAGAAGATCTTTTTGTAATAGTAAAGTTTTGCTAAACAAGTTGTGGTATATAAATGTAATGGGATATTATTTTTCTATAAAAAATGATGAACAAGCCAAGCTGATTTTAGAAAGGTTTGGAAAAATTTATGTGAACTGAGGCTGAACAAAACAAGCAGAACCAAAAATATATTATACACAATAACAGCCTGATTGTGTAATGATTAACTATGAAAGACTTGATTTTTCTCCGTGGTTCAATGATCCCAGCAATCCCAATAGACTTTGAACCAAAAAATACCATTTGCATTGAGAAAAACAACTAAGGAAACTGAATGTAAATTAACATATTCTATGTTCATTTCTTTTTTTTTCTGTTTTTTTTTATTGTTCCTATTTTTTCCCTTTTGCTCTGATTTTTCTCTCCCAACATGATTCATAAAGAAAAATCTATTAAAAATAAATAAACTTATTACAATAAAAAAAAAACTTGAAAAAGGGTAGCTTTAATTGTAATAAAACCATGAAACAATTATTTGGTGTTATTTGATAAATTATTTGGTATTAAACATGAGTTAAGTAACAATTCAGAGAAGTGATTGAAATTAATGTGGGCTCTGCTAATAACACTTGTTGGATATGATGGATCTAAGCTAAACATTGAAAGTTTAATAATATTTGATTATTGAAAATGGGAGAGGATTCAAGACATGTGGATCAATCTGCTTCAAAGCTTAAAAAGCCAAGATAAGCCCAGCATGGGGTTTGAAGAAGGAACAATAACCAGAAAATCTAGAGTGGAGGAGAAATAATATATTGGAAAGTAATTGAAAATAATGATGTATAGTTTAATGAAGACCTCATAGTGGAATATTTTAGAAGCCACATACTTTGGATTTGAAGGGAGATGAATGACAGAGAATCCTTATTGTTTACTCAATTAGAACATAATATGTTGTATATAATATTTAACAAGAAAATTTATACACAGTGACCAAGAATAATTTAACTGACATTCTCAGAGGTGGCAACACCAATTAAGATGTTGTATCAGAGATTCAAATATAAAATTAATAGATCAGACACTACAGCTAAGAATATGAATCCAAAATGAATTCTAAAAAATAAATCAATGGTTTGAGAAATAAGTGCATGAAAAAAATGTGTGTGTGTATGTGTGTGTATGTGTATGTGCACATATGTGTATGAGAACTTGTATAATAAGGTTAATGGATCACATCTAAAGTCTGAATCCTTCTGAACATATTTGAATCCAGATATCTATAACTAACTTTTTAAGTAAAGGAAATAGTCATTTCCTGATAAAAATAGCATATTGTCTGTCTATCTATTTAGTTATCATTCAATTGATATATCTACCATCATTCTATCTTCTACTTATGTCTATATCTAAATATCTATCTATCTATTATCTTCCCAGTATAATCATTCATCCCCACTTCTTCCTCTGCAACAAGCAACTCAAAACATAGCTTACTTGGTTATGATTTATTTTAGACATTTAAATCTATCTGTTTCAAAATGGCCTTACCTGGGATTATTTGAGTAGTAGTTAGAATATCAGCATGAAAAGGAAGAAAGTACTTGCTGAAAATATGATTGGCATATTTCATAAACTTTCCTTGAAACAGATGATGATAAAATGCATCAGCGTTGCCAGAGTCAGAAATTTTGACTTTATTTGCTCTATGTAAGTTTCTTCTAAGCCTAATGGGGGGATTGAGCAGTGAGAGCCAAGACTCAAGGTCATGGTTGAATTTTACTTTCTGGATGAGTAATTCAGGAAATATACGCAGATATTCTCTATTAGCTTTAAATCCAACATGTAAAATTTGGGAAACCTGTTTGCAGGAATGTGTGGCTAAGTCTTCTGATAGACTGTAGAATAATAAGAAATGATTTGGGAGGTCTTTAATAGAAGCTGAATGTATATACAAAAGAGAATCCTCACACATTTTCCAGGCACCATTTTTTGGAAGTCAGTAGGAAGATGGATGGATGAGGATTCTATGAAGGGAGAAAAGGTTTTATAGTAACTGAGACTTGGAACTCATACCTCCACTATAGATGATCTTTATATATGTAGTTCTCTAATTGGTATGTTAAGGTTGAGCTAGCTTTCTTATCCCACTTCACCCTTAGGACCTTATATATTCAGAGAAAAAATATATTCCTTTGGCAGTAAGTGTTATTGACTGTTCAGTCATATCTTATCCTTAAATCCTATTATTAAAGTTAAAGAAGCTCAACTGCTTCTGATTTCCAATGGTGAGTTACCAATTATGGTTTTTGAGTGATATTATTAGAAGATAAAATTCCTCATTCTTATCTCTAGGATCTTAAAGGGAACAAGTAGGAGTCAGCAGGTCTCTTAGAACACCAAAAAGTGGGTATGATTGCCAAGTTTGGGGCAAGGGCCCAGTGAGGCTGCTGCATAGGGAGTAAATGATATCATCTCTGCCCAATGAATATTGTATAATACAAATATGTGTTTTTAAAGGTTTTTTTGTATGACTTATGAGATGATGCATGGATAGACTGTGTGCTCTTACTTGTTTTCCCCAAAATAAGCAATTGATTTTCCTCCTATATGATTTGTATGGATCTATCCATAGTCATTTTTCTCTTCTTACTGTCAAACATATGAAAAAATGAAATTAGAACCCTCCCCACCTTAGGACTATTTCATGTAATTAAATTGGACTTTATCTTTAGGAATAATGCAAATTGAATTGGATTTATTTTCCCCCCGGCCTCAAATCATAATAGATTCAGAAATTCAAACCTATATGTATATATTAAAGGAGAGGCCAGAGACCTCTCACATTTTTGAGGACATGAACATTCAGGATTTTAATGAAGCAATAGTTCTCTTGTAAAACCTAATGTGGCAACTGGGTAACAATTCAAACTCCCAATGTTTTCATAACACACGTAGATGCCTGAAACTTATGTAAAAAGGTAGACCTCTTTAATTAGAAAAAGTAATTTAGATGACAAATCTAAGTGAAAGATGTAGCCATGGCTTCTCCAAAGCTGTGAACATGTGCTATATTTAGTCAATTCAGTCATAAAAATAATTTTAACAGAGACATATTAATGCAATATAATTCGATTCTGCCATGCAGCTTTATAAGTTGTATTTCTTGTAAGGCACAGAGCGGATGACCTTTGTCAGCTTCCACTATAAAGTTATCAGCTTAAAGGGCGGTAATATGAAATAGAGGCATTTTGAATTATTTATAAAAGTGTTTCTTGTGTACTGAGTTCAGTATTCTCTGGTACTTCTCCATATGTCACAGTATCCTCACTGACAATAGTTCAGGAAAAGGTACCCAGCCTTTTGAAAGGGATTAAGAACCAAGGCAATCACAGAACAGCTTAATGATCTTACAAGCAAGGACACTGAGGGCAAGCAAAACCTGCACCAGGGCTAATTACAATTTTAAAATGGCAGACACTTAATTATGGCAGCTTCCAAGTTCAAGTAATTCGTATCCCGTTATAAGCCCATCATATTTCACTCATTAGCACAAACTGCTCTCTTGAAATCACATTTCATTGCTTAGTTATATTCTCTTCACATACTTACTACTTCAAGTGACCTCTTTGTTTGATGGTGCAGGTAAAGGCATTTTACTAATTGGTTAAATGTATTCATGTTCAAAAATGGATTTAATTGTGGTATTGGTTAAAAGTCTTCTCAAATTAACCTTGTGAGCTTAACATATTGCTTGCAAATAGCCATAAAATGTGTAGTATCTTCAAACCAACCTGAGGTTTTCATATTAGAGAATTTGTGAATCATATTAAGCTATAAAAATGATACCTAAAAACACCATGTGACTGACCTTGCCATAACCCAAGAAGGGTCAAATCACTGAGTGTCAATCATGATCAAGAATAAGGGTAAAAAAGAAAAAGAAAAAAAAAAGGATAAGGGTAAAAATGAGTAAGGTTTATTCCTATGGATTTCTTTGCAGCTTTCTGTGTTTATTCCATCACTGGAAGAAAGATATTGGAAAGAAAGCAAGTTAGGAATTGTAAAAGTATTATTGTTATCTTTTTCTTGCTCAAGTATGTCCTCCACACTCAATTTATACAAAATTAGAGAAAACATAGAATCATAAAGTTTTAGAGATGCAGTGTCCATTTACAGTCAAATAATCCAATCCAGACTGAAGCATGAATGACTTCTACCACATTTCCCAACAAATTTTTCTATTCTCTATTTGGAGACTTCATTACTAAAAGATGCAACATATTCTCTTTTTTGACTGCTATAATTCAAAATACTTTCATATATCAAAATAACATTTTAATGTATAAATATATATGCATGTATTATATGTATGTGTGTTTATGTAAACATATAAATCTTCCTCCCTCTAATTTATTTCCATTGGATGTAGCTTTTCCTTGTATATTCAAACAAAATATTGCCTTTGACGTGACAAATTCTCAGTTATCTGGAGACAAACTTGTAATACCCCAATTTTTTTTTCTGTAACATCAGATTTTCAATGTCTGAATCTTTTATGGCATTGTATGCAATATATAATAGTAATCCTGTATTGACATATGAGGTGCCAAATAAAATAAATGAATTTGATTAACTAAATTAAGAATACCAGAGCAGAATTATCATATTAGGGCCTACCAAGTACTTGAGAACAATATTCTTTTAAAGAAACTTACTTGATAAATATGTTTGAAATCCTACCCAATTCCTATCTCTGTACTATAATATAAAATTCAGCACGATGAATGTTGAAAATATAACAATAAAAACTTAGTGTCTCAATCGATAAAATTGGAGAAATGATTATTATTTAGAAGTTAAATAAGCTATAGCTTGATGATTAATAAAGTTCATGAATTCAATAACTAAGAATAGAATTTTCATAATTGAAGCTCAGTATAAAAACTGTTTATCCTGCATAGGCAAAACAAAAAGGAGGAAAAAAAAAAGAATGGTGTAGCTCTGCCTTCTCTTTGACATTTGCAATCATCCACCCTGATTAGAGGCTTCTACTTTTAATGTTCAAGGAACATTAAAAACTATTTCCTTTAAAAACTTTTTGATTTAGTTTGTGGAAAACTTATTTTAGTTTTATAATTAGGTAAATAACTAAGGTTTGCAGAAGACAATAAGTCCTCTAGTTACTGAAATGCCTAATTAATAAGAATAAATTATAGCAAGAATTCCTGAGCCTGTGTGGGTTGAAAAAAAATGTCAGATAAACTTTGATATGGGCAAGTAGAAGGTAAATATGAATTTAATTAAGGAAAAAATAATGCATATAATAATTAAATAAAGATGAGTTTGGAATGATCAGGTAGACCCTTTAAAAACATTTGAGATGAACTGCAGAGATCCATTATAGGGCCTGTGGGCTTTTGGATCCAAAAAGTCTTTCAAAATTATACTCATATCAGGAAGATTATTGAGCAAAAAACCAAATAAATGACAAAAACAATATCTGATATTCATTTAGAACTTTAAAAATTATGAATTAGAGGTCTTGATTTCTTTAAAAAAAAACAAACTAAAGTATCACCTTCTGTAAAATAATTTCCTGCATTTTCCCCAAACCTTATGACTTTCTTATACCTCAACTTTGTATGTATCAACTAGATATTAATTTATAGTTATTTTGTTTCTTTGATTAAAATGAAAACTCCTTCTGAGTTGGATTACATTTACTTTTTCTTGTATTTCTAGTAATTAGCACCATTTGAAAAAAGATAAGTATATTCAATGAGGTAGTGATCCTTTGGCCTAGAAAAAAATATGCCAAGAAACTAAAGGCTAAAAAGGATAAGACTAAAGTTAATAAAATTATGAAGGGCCTAATCATGGTAAATATAGACTTATTCAACAATTTTTTAATCAAAAGATTTTCTGATATATGTTTTTTTAGAACAGAACACCTCTCAACACTTAATGAAGTAGATTTAGACAAAAGGATAATTAGAAATTTTGGTGTCTGAGAAAATTTTCACAAAACTTGTTCTTTGGACTAGCAACTTAAATGTCCTCAAACTTGAAAAATCAATTCAGTTAAGACAACATACTGAGTGGAAGAAAATAATGGGGAAACGATCCTGAAATACTACCTCATTAAGGGGGTGGTGTGACACAGTAACTCTCCAAGACACCATCAGTTTAATAGTGGAAGGTCCACTTTGGGAGAAGGAACTAGAGGAGTGAGATAGGAATGAGGAATCATGGAAAATATTAGTTTCTTACTTTAATTATTCTTGTAAAAATGACATCATGAAAGAGATAGGAGAAGGAAAGAGAAGATAATAAACATTTTTATATAGCATCTACTATGTGCTGGGCAATGTTCTAGGTGCTTTACAAATATTCTCAGTTGAACTTCAAGAAAACCCTAAAAAGTAGATGTTATTATTAACTCAAAGAAATTAAGTGATTTGTCCAGTATCAGGCAGCTAGGAAGTTTCAGCACATGAATTTGAATTCACTTTTTGATTCTCCATTCAGTGCTCTATTCACTGAGCTACTTCAGTGCTTAAAAACTCAAAAAAAAATTAAACCTTTTGCTTTTAAGAGAGAAAAACTACCCTAAAAGTCAGGATAACTCATCATGTCCCAAAAAATAAAATAAACTAATATATAAAACTAGGAATTTGATTGCTGAGTAGTGTTGTGTACCAAATATTATTTAGTTATGATTTTTTTTGTTACTAGTTTTCAGGAATTAAAAAATACACAAAGGATCTCAGTCCCCATGTGAATTACTGGCTTGGGATACAATATTCTCTATTGCATTGTCAAGTAGGTTGTTGTCACCAGAAATGGCTCCCAAGGATCTGTAAATGACAATACTAAGGCAGGGTTGAAATGCTTCTTAATTCCCTAAAGGCAATTTCAATGATAAGAGCCCAGTAAAAAAGACATTGGGTGTTATAATATATCCATGAGCCATGTAAGTAAAGCAAAACATAACTCAAACACACATATATACATACACACAGACCGAAGTAGTACTGGTAGGCCCAAGTCCCCAAAATATTTTGTGGACTCAATCATTGTGGATACCTTTTATTGCAATGCCATTTCCAACTATTCTAAGACCATTTGTGGGCACCTGTATCCCAGTATATGTTGTCAGAATTCTTAAAATGAATTAAAAGTTCTTCATCTTCATATCCAAGTGGTATTATGATAAGCCCCAGAGGATGATTTTCAAAATGAAATATTTTCTGGGATCCTAAATAGATTAAATTTTTGTGCAGGTAAATGACTAGAATCTGAAGAACCCATAAGTACAATAAAGTTGATGGGTAAGATGAAAGACAGGGGAAAATGATTTTGCAATGTAGGAAATAAGACTCTATACCCATATTATCCATGACAAATATTATTCCTTTTAATATTTAAACACTAGTCACACACAGAGAGAGAATTTCATACCAATCCAATCAATTTCCAACTGCAATGCAGTATTTTGTACCTAAAATTCAGTTGGAGGGTTCTTGTTCTTGACTTGTCCTTGACAAGTCCACTATAATGAGCGACTGGCTAGAAGTGGGGAAATTTTTGATGTTTCCCTCTGTCTCCAACTACAATTTGGACTTATTGGGAGTGAAGTTGATATCTGATAAATTCCTCCATGGTGAGAGTGTTCATAATCTTCAACTGAAGATTAAGAATGTGATACATGAATCTTACCTAGAACAGATCTAAGGTGGGAGGTGGTATCAAAAACATAAACAATAAGAAGATCGTGATTCAGAAGTTATGAGAGGGATGGACCTATTTATATAGATACAACAAATAGAATGTGATGTATCTGAAAATTAAAAATAAAGAAAATATTGAAAAGTTGGAAGGCTTGTGATTGTGGGCAGGAGGCAACATTTAACCATTGAGGAATTTAATAGAAGAAAAAGGAGTAGAAGCTAGAATTTGTAAAATATTATTCCATAAAAGATGAATTGGTCACATGGTAAGGAGTGACAGATGCAAAGTGCGCCAATGGTAATCTCATGGTTAAAAAAAAAAGCAAATAAAGTCCACATTATGTTGGGGGAATATTCTTTGGTGAAAATATGGGAAGGAGTCTCAGGGGGTTCAAATTTACATTGTGGGGAGGAATATAAAAAAGGATGAGAACATAGACCTATTTGAGGACTTTGGGAGAGGTCTAGAGAAAGTAGAAACTCTGAATTGAAGCTCTATTACTTTGTTCCTAGACAAATACCAACAATTTATCTTAATTTGCCTTAGTGTGAGATCATACACTATTTTATGTTTGCTGCTGAAGTTCTGTTACTGAAAAGTGCCTGCCACCATTTTCATCTGTTATTTTCTCCAGGGTAGTAATTGAAACCACACAATATAAGGTACATATAGTTGAGAATCTCAAAGTCTGGGGGAGAAATTAACTGACAGGTGGTTGTTTCATCAAAGTATATTTATAAGCCCTACAAAATAAGCTTGCTAGAAATGTCATATAAATTGTTTAGCTCCCGAATTTCCCAATGGGGAAAGGAAAACATGGAAAGAGAATACACATTTACAAATACTAACTTTGAGTCAGGTACTGTGCTAAGTATTTTATAACTATTATCTCATTTGATTCTCATAACAACCCTGTGAGATCAGTTCTGTTATTATCCCCATTTTCCTGTGGAGGAAAATGAGGTAACTAGAGTAATTTGTTTGTAGTCAAACAGCTAGTAAGTGTCAGTGGCTGGATTATAAATTCAAAACTTTATGGCTTCAGCCCCAATGCTGTATCTGCTGAAATAATAAATCTTAGCATACTGTTTTTTTAATTAATTGTAGAAACTTTATTTATTTATTTTTGATTTTTAATTTTTTTCCCAATTACACAATGAATTTTTTTTTGCATTTGCAAGATTTCAAGTTTCAATTTTTTCTTTGTCCCTCTATTTCCTTGTCTTTTCCAAACGTGGTTGGTAATTTGATAGAGATTTTATAAATGGATCATGTAAAACATGTTCTTATTAGTCACAGTTGTGAAAGAAGAAATGGATCAAAAGAAAATAAATCGTATCAAAAAATAGGGGGAAGATAATTTGATCTGCAATCAAACTCCATCAATTCTTTGTCTGGATATTTTCCTTTTTGAGTCCTTTGTATTTGTCTTGGATCATTGTGTTGCTGAGAAGAGCTGAATCGTTCATAACTGATCATCACATAATGTTGCTGATGCTTTGTACAATTTTTCCTAGTTCAAATTATTTTACTGTGTATCAGTTAATACAAGTTTTTTTTCCCCATATTTTCTGCAATCTATCCGTTTATCATATCTTATTGAATACTAGTATTCCATTATAATCATATAACACATGTTGTTCATTCATTCCACAATTGGTGGGCATACAGTCAATTTCCAATATTTTGCAACCATGAATAGGTTTACAATCAATATTATTGTGCATGTTTATCCTTTTCCCTTTTTATGATCTCTTAAGGACTTAGATTTAGAAGTGGTATTTCTGGGTCAAAGGGTATGAACAGTTTGGTTGTTCTTTGGGCATAGTTCCAAATTGCTTTCCAGAATGGTTGGATTAGTTCATAGCTCCATTAATAGTGCATTAGTATACCAATTTTCCTCTACCCACTTTAATGTTTATCCTTTACCACTTTTAATTATTGTGAGTTTAGTTGTTTTTAATAAGCATTGCTTTATGAATCATGTTGGGAGAGAAAAATCAGAGCAAAAGAGAAAAACCATGGGAGAGATTAAAAAAAAAAAAAAAGAAGAAGAAGAAGTGAACATAGCCTATATTGATTTATATTTAGTCTCCTTATTTCTTTTTCTGGGTGCAGATGGCATTTTCTTTCTGAAGTCTATTGGTATTACTTTTGATCATAGAATCAGTGAGAAGAACCAAGCCTTTCAGAGACCATCACACATTCTTGCTGTTATTGTGTACAATGTGCTCTGCCACACTATTCTACAAAGAACAGTGACACATATATACACAAACCCAATCTCTTTATTTGTTAATTTTTAAAATTTTAATCTGCCTGCTAACTATCTTTAGTCAATTTGCATGCAAAGAAAGGATAAAATAGGAGTTTTCCCAATGATAATTCCATTTCTTATATTAATGGTTCAAAATATTCAAGTATATTTTCAGATGGTTGTCAGAGTTGTTTATTCTTCTTGTTAAAAGACAAATTTGAGGAGGACACTATTATGGAAGATTCAGAAGAAAAAAGAAAAGCAGAAAGAACAGTAGTGAAAACAAATAGCTTATATTTGAGTTATAAAGACCCAAGTTCCAAAGCCAAGTTTTCCAAGCTTTATGATTATGGTATAGATGAATTACCAATTGTCAACTGTAGAAGGAACATGAAAAAGTTTCGTTCTTGAATTTCCAACATTGATGATTTCATAAATTTGCACCAAAAAATAAAACATAAGAAAAAAAAAAGTATTTCAGAGAATGAGGGTAGGGGTAATAATAGAGTAATAAAGTAATAGAGAAATGGGAGAAACTATTACTGCTTAATATTTAATATCACTTCAGTTAAAGAATGTATGCTGGGACCATATTTGTGTCATTTTTTTTTAAACCAGTAGACAGAATTCCACATATGAAGTCAGAAAAATTTAGCTGCAAATACTAAAGTAGACAGAGACTTTCTTCCCATCTATCTGGCCCTAAGCAAGTTGCTTAATCTCTCAACTTCATTTTCTCACCTATAGATAGAATATAATGATAGTACCTTCTTCACAAGATTGTTATGATGGCTAAGTGAGATAACACATAGTAATAATTTTATCAACTTTAAAGTGCTATATAATTATTAGTTCTATCATTAAAATGTCATTAGTCTGCAGGTGCTATGTATGTGTGTGTGTGTTTTGTGTGTGTGTGTGTGAAGGAGACAAAAATCTGCATGGTAAGATGCAGGGCTATTTTTTTTTAAACTACTAATAAAGTAAAATCTAGTATTTGTTCCAGGTAAGAATATAATTATTTTATATAAGATTTTTGTAAAACATTAAATATACATGTGTAGAAAGAGAGAGATTATTGATTTTAGGTCAGAGAGTAAATTCATATTTACTCAATAGAACGGATCTTAAGTAATTAAATTATGCAAATAATTTCTGCAAAATATTTTAATTGTATACATATTGTGAATTAAGAGTATAATACCTCTGTGGTGATAATTGTTAATTTAATTTTACTAATTAATTTTAATGAATGCAAAATTAAATCTAATTCCCCTTTTATTATCGATTTATCATCTTGAGAAATTATACATTTAGTTACCCTTTAGAGGAATTTAAATTGATATTCTCATCTATTATTTATGATTTCGATTGCTTTATTATATAAATTGTATCAATAGATACAAATATAAGTAGATAGTACATTATTCATGGATGCTATTGACTATATTATGTTTTAAGTGATAAGCAAAAGATAATTATTTTGCAGGGAACTTTTCTGCTAAAGTATTCCTTTAAGTATTTGGTAGCTTATACAGAATCTAGATTTGATCTTCTGCTTTTACTTTTTTTTAACCACTCCTATCTCATCTTTTCTTTTTTTTCCTTCATTTATTATTTTTCTCAAAATATGTGAATATGGGGAGGTAGGATATCTCTTTGTACTTATTAGGATGAAAGCTCTAAAATCAGTTAATTATAATATACTAAAATATGGATTCCTTGGAACGTGTATATTTAAGAAATTGCCTTCCCTTTTGTGTATTACAGCAGTTTTTATCTTTCTGCTTCTTTTTCATATGGACTTGAGAAATTAATATGACTAACATACTAGGAAAATTTTACCAATACATTTCTCAGACTTTCAGTTAAATGTTTTTCTTTTATGTGGAATGCATCTGTATGTCAATACAACTTTCCTTTTTACCTTATAGAATACCTATTATTCACCATATGTTCCCTTAAGCAGAAAAACAAATGGAAGTTCAATTGTCAGAAATTATAAAAAATAATATAAAACAATAAGCAGATAAAGGGTCATTTATTTCTCTGGGCATTTCCAATAGATTTAGTCTAATTACATTTTATTGTATTTATATAATTATATCTAATTACGTTTACATATTCATAGAATATACATTTATTAAGATATGTAAAACATTTATAGACATACAAACATTAAATCATGTTCAATTTTTTTTTTTATACTTCTATGGACATATGATCTTATGGATACTAGTATTCTAGCAACTAGTGCACTATGAAACCATGCCTACTAATCATTCCCATTCTTTGTGATATTTACCAATGTTTGTAATTTTTATTAATAAACATTTTCAAAACATGATAGTATTAAAAAGTTACTTGTATATGAAACCCCAAGACTTTAATGTACAACTTGTTATTCTTTTAAATGTGTAATAAAGTTATGTAACTTTTTTCTTTCTTTTTTTTTTCTTCTCTCTCTCCTCAACCCAGAGATGGCTACCATTATGCACATAGATTATATATATATATATATATATACACATGCATACATGTATCTTCTTTTTTTTTTCCCCTGGATGAAGAACAATATCCTTTTAGAATTTTTTTGGCTCTACCAAGGATTTCATTAGTATTCACTCTATTCAGCATAATTCATTACCTTAGAGAGTAGCTTGGCACAATGAGAGATTAAGACACTTTTAAAGAGACAAATCTTGGGGATCTAATCTAAATCTAATCTTGTCCTATAATGAGTTTCTATATGTCAGTAACGCCAGTGTCTTATTAGTAATTACTCAGTTTATTTTCTAATTGTTATAGTTCTTTTTCTTTCAAATATGATATTTGGGTGAAAAACAAATGTTACAAGAAAGAGCTAAAAACAGAGTATATAATATAAACCTAGATAATATGCACTGGAAAGAAGACTGAATTTGAGGAACTATAAATAGACTTTTATTTCTAGAAGTATGATTTTAAACAAAAAGTAAAGTAAAAAATCAAAATAAAAATTGATGAACTAGCCATAAGAATAAGAGTCAATTTTGCACTGACCAGAACAATGTTGATGTTTTTTTTTTTTTATTTTGGCCATGCCCATTTGGCTATCATTTAAACTCATGACATATTGTGTGGTTCTGCTCTTCAGTACAAAATGGAAAGATCTAGTTCTACTTGGTAGCCATTCACACTTCATGAGTTCCATATATTTGTGGTTCTTTAAGTGATATTCACATGGATCACTTCTCTACTTAAGTTTTCAAAGTTATCTTTTGAATATTTACTACCATCATCAAGTTCTGTACCCTTAGCAATTCCACCTGATACACTCCTTAGGCTTTCAAGTAGGATCCTTTCTACTAGTCACTGCCAAACCCCAGAGAGTTTCTACAAGTTCCTACTTGGGAAAGCCTTGCCCTCAACTTTGCTTACCAGGTTTTACCTGATTAATTTCCAGTTCCATCAGTTTTCAAGGCCAGTTCATTTATCAGGTAAGTAGTTTTGTGACACCTAATTTAGCATATCCTGACTGCCTATTATCAACCAAAATCTCTGCTTTTTGAAGTGGATTCAACTAAAAGCATTATCTCTGTTTACCAAAAGCTGCTGAATAGGCACTCACATTTCAAGCCAGGTTCTGAGCTAGCAATTTGGGCTTATTACCCATTTAAAGTTTGGGAATAGGCTAATATTATTATAGCCTACTAAAATTCCCAGACATATGATATCTAACCAAGCCTAATCAAAATCATGTTTGTGAAGTGGACTTTTTTGAGCCCAGATGAAATGCTTTAAATTTATTTCTTTAGTTTTCAGGTTCATTCATTATTCTTCTCTAACATTTTTGAATATGCAATGTCAATATTTTGGTCTTTGGGCAAGAATTAGATGGATCAGCCTTGGGATTGAGTTTTAGCAGGCATGGTAAAGGTGAGAAAATCTAGCAGACCGATGTGTGTATCCAGTGGTTTATGTTCTTTACTCACAATGGCTCATGATTTTGTACATAAAGAGAAAGGGATGTGTAGTTCCAAGACAGTATATATTGGTTTTGTGTACAGAGGAGAAGAACTAAGTGTCACGAATTGCACTGGAATATGATCCATGGGTCCATATATGCTGCTTTGATGGTCAATGGATAATTCTACTGGAACCAGGATCTGGAATGATTTCCTCCAGGGGTGTTGAAAGAAGATGATAGGTCAAGCTTTCCAGATGAAAAAAAAATGTCAAGTGGTTGGAAAACAACTTTTAATAACTCCTAATGAAATATATATCATTAGCACTCTTTATGTATTTAGTACTACTTAATGTGTCACTTTGAAGTTGTGCTTTTCTACTGACAAACTGTTGTCAATATAAGAAACATTACCCCAATTGTTTTCAACTACTCTTCACTACAAAAAGCTATTTTCTTGGACAGAAATCAAGAAAAAAAGAAGAGAATAGGTGTGCCTTCTTTTTGTTGCCAGTTATTAATATCTCATCCTCCTTGAACAGCCACCTGATCCCTTTTTTATCCTTCTTTCCCTCAATATGGTAGAAAAAATCAAAAAAGCAAGACAATGCTTTTTTGGCTTAAATCACTTCCTCTGATTGGCTTCTCATTCTGAGCGTTAGAATTTTTGACATTATTTTTGTAGGACTGAAACAATCATATTTATCTTCTCTTAATTGGTCTGATTTTTTAAAAAAAAAAGTGCATTGGTTGGTACATTCTATGATCCATATATGCTGCTAATTAAAAAAAAAGAAGATGCCTCCAAACTAACTCAGTGAAATTGATTTAATGTAAAATTTGAAAACGATCCATTAAAGGAATGACTGGTGAACATACGGGAATGAAGGTCAAAGAATAACTATGACTTTGTTGATAATATTCCATGCAAAGTTAAGCTTTTTTCTATGTTGTGAGGATTACTAAACTGCTATATCAGCAAAGTATTGGTTCAACTGTGTTTTACCAAAGACAAGTGTCTTGTTCTAATGGAATAGCTGGAGAGATGTGGGATAAATGATATAGGACACTTGGATCAATTGAAGACCAATTTAATAACACAATGTCAGAATATAATGAGGGCTCTTAATAATTTCATCATTGATTAAAATGTTAAACAGTTGTGGTACAATGGCAGATGCCTAAGGCCTTCCACTAAAGACTACCCTCTCCTTTGACACTGATCCATTGACTCTTTAAGTCAAATCTTCAAATCAACTCCATGTTCAACCAATACTTTTATCAATTTACATCTTTCCATCTTATCCTCAAGGATGGCATGAAAGACTGTCAAAATTTTTGCTAAAACCTAATTAAATATTATCTACAACTTTCCCTCAACCTCCTAATCTAGTAAGCTTTTTTGGTTTAAATTTTATTTTTTAATGATTAATTTGACACATATTACAATGCATATTTTCACTGATAAATCATAGGAAAGGAGAAATAACATTTAAAACTATAAATCTAATTTTAACAAGATAGTAACATTATTGCCCTACTTGTTTGTGTCCTATCTATAATTTTCTTCCTTATTTAAAAATGTTGTGTTTATTTTTGTTCACTAAATTTTGCATCATTATCATTCCCATCCATAGCCCTTACTTTTCCCATCAAAAAGTAAAGACAAAAATAAAAGTTGCCCCTTAAAAGATATTAAAGGAAGGAAATGAGGGGCAATCTGCCATGACTTATTCTAAACAAAATATGATATTTCAGTTTGTATCATTGCTTCCATTTCTTTATAACCAGCATACTCCCAATACTGAAGAAACTATTTTATTCTCCACAGGCTTTAAAAAAAAATTCACAGTAGCTCAGGAAAATTATATATGTATAGCATTTCATTTGAACCTGACATATGCCTGTATTATTAATTTCTAATGAAATATTATAATCATATTACTAATAATAATCAATAATTATTCATTAGTCATTGATAATAATCTGATGTTAATATAGTTAAATTCAATGTTCATAATATATTGTGGATCAGAACTTGAAACAACGTGCTAAGTCACTGGAATTGATAGAAACAATGCTTATGTACTTGGTTCACACCTTTGCAAGAATTCACACCTTTCACACCTTTAAGACTTCACACCTCTAAAAGAGCATATAAAAGGACAAGCCCAATGGAAGCTCTGAGTGATTCAGAGCCAGGATTCAGTGTGAGATTCACAAGTCCACGAGATTCACAAATCAGGATTCAGTCCAGGAGATTCACAATTCAGAAGCCCACAATCCCATTCTCAGAGGAAGAGTCAAGATTTAATCCATATTCTACCTTTGTGCTGGCTGGAGGTTTTGGATTCAAAGAGAGAAAGAGGCTGAAGCTGGAACAGACAAAGGAATAGCAGTAAGAGCTCTCAGAACCAAGGAGAGGGATAGGCTTCTCAGAAAGCTAACTGGACTATTTTGGAAGAGACAATAAAGGACTGAACTTTAATCCCTGGCTGCATTTGAGGTGATTATTATTCAGAACTGAAAGGAAGGCTGCCTCCAGAATTCTGCTCCCAGAGAATGATTATAATTTAGAGAAGAGAACATTACAATAATAGAATAATATTGATATAATGTAATAATAATTCCTAATGAGAAACACTGCTTGAGGCATTGTTAGGGAGTTTTGGTGGTTTTGTGCAAATACTAAATGATTAACACTGCAATTCTTGTAGTTGGTCTTTTTACCCAAAAGAATTCTTCACCATTTTTGTTTCTTTGTGTACTGTAGTGTATTGGTTATTACAACCTCATCATTATCCTAATCTCCTACTTATCTGTCCTAAATAAAATGCTGAATGATCTATGAGGTAAGATCATAAATAGCAGTTTGAAAGGACTTTAGAGATCATCTAATCTAACCCCCTCATTTTAAAGAGGAAGACACGACTTAGCCAATATCATAGAGCTACTCAGTGACAAACAGGAAACTCAAACTCAAGTCTCCTAACTCTCAAATCAGTACCTTTTGAACTATATCCCAATGTCTCCTTGGGGAAAGAAAGACTTTACCCTTATCTAAGAGTTTCCACTATGATTTATTAGTTCAGTTAGATATGGACTGAATTGGGGGCAGACATAAGCAATAGGATTTGGGATACTCGTAGTGTTTTACAAGTTAACTTTGGTTCCAGAAGCAATTTTTAAATGGATACTTCTAGAAGTATTGACCATATATTGAACAAGTGTTTTGGTAATCCAGAGAAAGGAACTCAAAGAGTCATTAAAATGTGCTAACTAAAGAACAGCTTTAACACCAGGTGAACATTACTATTTTAAAATGCAGGGAAAAGATTGACTTGAATAATTAAATTCAAATTTCTGTTAAGATACAGTCTGAATTTAAAATAAAGAGGTCACATTTTTTTTTAACAACCCAAATTTAGTTTATGATAGACTGATATCCAGAAGATGAACTAGATTGTTCAGATAACTTTTGATAGTACCACACTCAAAATATCACAATTAGGATCAAATTAATACAAATTTACTATGCATAATTGTTCAGCATGCCCTTGTATATCATTTTAATGTACAGTAATAGTCATATTATTCTGAGTAATTTTAATCATTCAGATCTACCTCTTATGTCAAGAGGAGGAAAATTGCCAGTATTATCATTCTATCCTTTTTTTTTTCCTATTCACAGTTTGAACTGACTTAAAATGTGTGGTCTGCTTTGTAACAATTTAACCAGCACATAGTCTGAGTGTCTAGAAATAATTCAGTTTTACAATCCTTTCATCAACTCACAATTCAATAAGTCAGTTCTGGTTAAACATTTCATGGCAGATGTACTCACCAAAGCAGGTCACCTGTCTGTCATTATTCCTCACATCTACAGGGAAGACTTATCCCAGATGTATGAGGCAAGTGATGTCTGGACTGTCCCCAGTCTACACTCTCTGCCACTCTCTGCTCTTCTTGGCACAACTGACACAGAGACCAGACCATTTAATTACTCTTTTAATATCACCTCTTGTCTCCGCCTACCAAAATCTGATTCTAAATCTTTGCTACATGTAAGCAAAATGAAAATATATCCAATATAACTCAGTTGAGCAAGTATTTCTTTTAAAAATGCTGTAGATCAGATAGTGATGCTACATCGGCACAGCTAGAATTAATTCTCTCCTTAAAGGGATTAACCTGAACCTCAGGTGGAAACCACTTAGGGCAAGGGTCTTTTCATTTAGTTTGGGTTTCTAAGAGGCAAGGACTTTATGTATAGGTTGCTTTTAGCTGGGGATGTGGTTAGTCACCAAATAACTCTTAATGGATAGAGGAGTGTTTTAAAAAAATCATTTGTTTTTCGGTTAAGTATTCTTTTGCTCTAATCTTTAAGTTCCCCCAGTAGTCTACTGCATCAGATAAGGAAGCCAGCCCTATTGGAAGATAATTACTTTCTGTGAGACATCACATTAAGCGATACGTGTAACACTCATGTGAGCACCACACAGCTAACCCATCAAGGAGATTACAAGTGGAGCATTTGTGCCCTTTTCCAGAATCCTAGGGGAGAAAGAGCCCAGTCTGGATCCACAGGTCATGTGAGTGAAAGAGAATGCTAGGTTAGACTTTAAAAAAGGAGACTAAGTTTGCACATGAAGAAAAAATATTAAGGAAATGTCACTGAAGCTTGTGACTATTCACTTGAAGACCTTCCTCTTGTGAGGAAAGAAAAACTTTGTATATTCTTTCCACTTACAACATTTGATGTTGTATGAGTACCTGATTACGATATACAAACGGAAAATGGAGATTAAGGGGTGAAAACATGACCACCTGGAAGGAAAACCAAAGGTATTGTGCTTTTTCAATCCTTACCCTCTTATGAAGGAACTCCTGGGACTCTGAATATATGAAAATTCATGGAAAGAATATCCACTGTGGCAGTTTGTGAATAAAAAAATATATATCCAAAGTAAAAGAGGACTTTTAACATTACTTTACCTGGGAATGAGAGGGAATTTAATTTAGCCTAGAGGGGTAATCCAATCAAGTGATTGATATTAACTTGATGATTTACTTTGTTCATTGAGATCAATCACCCTACAAGTATTAACTTCTGCTCTATGTCAGGCAGTGTACTAATTGTTTGAGATACAAATGCATTAAATGAAAATAAATATCTTCTCACAAGGAACTGACATTCCAAGAGGGAAGTAAGCAGATATAAAAGTATGTAGAGAGTTAATGTAAGAAGAATAAATGCAAGTAGCTAAGTTAGGGGTGGAAAAGGTAGGAGATGGTTGGGTTCAGGAAAGATTTTTGTGGAAGATGGTGCTTATGTGGTATCTTGGAGGAAGTGAAGAATTCTAGAAGGCAGAGATAGTGGTGAGTGAATTTTAGGCATAGGGAATTCCAGGACAAATGCAGCAAGATAGGAAATGGAATGGAGTGGGGGAGAAGAAAGACAAAGAAAGCCATTTAGCAGGAGTGGGAAATGTGGGGAGAGAGGGAAATGATATCCAATAATGTGAGGGAAATAAAGACCAGATTGGGAAGAGTTTTAAACGCAAAAAAATATACCATAACTGAAACTTTGGAGCCATCTAATATTAAAGAATATAAAATGGAGAGCAAAGTGAAGAGAATGTTTGTTGTGAACAAGCATTCTTTGGCATTCCAATGACATAAAGTGGAGAAGGCATAGTGATTAAAAAACAGGGCTCTAAGAGTCACTGATACTGTGCTGGATCCTTCTCTTGCCACACAATTATAGTGACTCAAGGAAGATTAGCAAGAGATTTCACGACTTTTGTTCTTCTGGTTTGAGGTCCTTCAAAATTGGCAGATGAATAGAAATAGGGAAGTCGTGTTTCTCACTCTTAAGAACTATCATTTGGTTAATAGCTAGGCCATAACGGATCATTGTTGCAAGCAATGATACCAGAACAGTAGCAGACTCCAGAAGAATAAATTCCCAAGTCAGAAATATCCCCACTGCTAGGATATTCTCTATCACCCAAAACTTGCTGCTCTTGCTGGTCATTATGTATAGCCACCTTCACCAGCTTACATAGAAGATTCTTATATAATATGTAAGTGTTTTTTCCCCCAGTACATGTTGACTAAAATGTTACCTTTCTTGTTCATGCTTCTTAATGTCTCAAATGGAATTATGTCTTAGACATCTTTGTATATTAGTATTGGAAAAAAAATAGGGCTCATCTGATCCAATACCTCTTGTAAGAGAGGGAAACAAGACCGGATTGATAAAATGATGAAAAGAGTCAGTTCCCAGAATGTTGCCGCCAACTTGTTGACAGATATCACTATAAACTTTTCAACACTGATAAGGGGGAAAGGAGTTAAAGCAAAATGACAATTAATAGGACTGCTTAGATAGTAGAATTTAAAGGTTAATAAGAATTCCCACTGCCTCAGTCATTTTGTGGCAGGGATTGGTGAGAATCTTTCTAACTTTTAATCAACTATTTTTCTTCCTTAGAAGAAAAACTCAGTGAAAATAATGAAAACTTTTTTTTTTTTTTTTTTTTTTTTATAATAAATTTTATTTTATTTAATAATAACTTCGCATTGACAGAATCCATGCCAGGATAATTTCTACACGACATTATCCCTTGCAATCACTTATGTTTCGTTTTTTTCCCCCTCCCTCCCTCCTCCCCCCCCCCAGGATGGCAAGCAGTCCTATATATGCTAAACATGTTGCAGTATATCCTAGATACAATACATATTTGCAGAACCAAACAGTTCTCTTGTTGCACAGGGAGAATTGGATTCAGAAGGTAAAAATAACTCGGGAAGAAAATCAAAAATGCAAATAGTTCACATTCATTTCCCAGTATTCCTTCTTTGGATGTAGCTGTTTCTGTCCATCATTTCTCCAATGAAACTCAGTTAAGTCTCTTTGTCAGAGAAATCCACTTCCATCAGAATACATCCTCATACAATATCGTTGTCGAAGTGTATAATGATCTCCTTGTTCTGCTCATCTCACTTAGCATCAGTCCATGTAGGTCTCTCCAAGCCTCTCTGTATTCATCCTGCTGGTCATTCCTTACAGAGCAATAATATTCCATAACATTCATATACCACAATTTACCCAGCCATTCTCCAATTGATGGGCATCCATTCATTTTCCAGTTTCTAGCCACTACAAACAGGGCTGCTACAAACATTTTGGCACATACAGGTCCCCTTCCCTTTTTTAGTATCTCTTTGGGGTATAAGCCCAATAGA
Source organism: Antechinus flavipes (assembly GCF_016432865.1). Classification (NCBI taxonomy): domain Eukaryota; kingdom Metazoa; phylum Chordata; class Mammalia; order Dasyuromorphia; family Dasyuridae; genus Antechinus; species Antechinus flavipes. The sequence continues at coordinate 22,144,651 of NC_067403.1, read as the reverse complement.
AACACTGTTGGATCAAAGGGTATGCACAGTTTGATAACTTTTTGGGCATAATTCCAGATCGCTCTCCAGAATGGCTGGATTCGTTCACAACTCCACCAACAATGCATCAATGTCCCCGTTTTCCCGCATCCCCTCCAACATTCATCATTGTTTTTTCCTGTCATCTTAGCCAATCTGACAGGAGTGTAGTGATATCTCAGAGTTGTCTTAATTTGCATTTCTCTGATCAATAGTGATTTGGAACACTCTTTCATGTGAGTGGTAATAGTTTCAATTTCTTCATCTGAAAATTGTCTGTTCATATCCTTTGACCATTTATCAATTGGAGAATGGCTTGATTTTTTATAAATTTGAGTCAGTTCTCTATATATTTTGGAAATGAGGCCTTTATCAGAACCTTTAATTGTAAAGATGTTTTCCCAGTTAGTTACTTCCCTACTAATCTTGTTTGCATTCGTTCTGTTTGTACAAAGGCTTTTTAATTTGATATAATCAAAATTTTCTATTTTGTGATTGGTAATGGTCTCTAGTTCATCTTTGGTCACAAATTTCTTTCTCCTCCACAAGTCTGAGAGATAAACTATCCTATGTTCCTCTAATTTATTTATAGTCTCGTTCTTTATGCCTAGGTCATGGACCCATTTTGATCTTATCTTGGTATGTGGTGTTAAGTGTGGGTCCTTGCCTAATTTCTGCCATACTAATTTCCAGTTATCCCAGCAGTTTTTATCAAATAATGAAATCTTATCCCAAAATTTAGAATCTTTGGCTTTGTCAAACACTAGATTGCTATAGTTGACTATTCTGTCTTGTGAACCTAACCTTTTCCACTGATCAACTAATCTATTTCTAAGCCAATACCAGATGGTTTTGGTGACTGCTGCTTTATAATATAATTTTAGATCAGGTACAGCTAGACCACCTTCATTTGATTTTTTTTTCATTAATTCCCTTGAGATTCTCGACTTTTTATTGTTCCATATGAATTTTGTTGTTATTTTTTCTAAATCATTAAAATATTTTCTTGGAAGTCTGATTGGTATAGCACTAAATAAATAGATTAGTTTAGGGAGTATTGTCATCTTTATTATATTTGCTCGGCCTATCCAAGAGCACTTAATATTTTTCCAATTATTTAAGTCTGACTTTATTTGTGTGAAAACTTTTTTGTAATTTTGCTCATATAATTCCTGACTTTCCTTTGGTAGGTAGATTCCCAAATATTTTATGCTATCAACAGTTATTTTGAATGGAATTTCTCTTTGTATCTCTTGCTCTTGGATTTTGTTGGTGGTGTATAAGAATGCTGAGGATTTATGGGGATTTATTTTGTATCCTGCTACTTTGCTAAAATTATGAATTATTTCTAATAGCTTTTTAGTAGAATCTCTGGGTTTTCTAGGTATACCATCATATCATCTGCAAAGAGTGATAGTTTGGTTTCCTCATTGCCTACTCTAATTCCTTTAATCTCTTTCTCGACTCTTATTGCAGAGGCCAGTGTTTCTAATACAATATTGAATAATAATGGTGATAGTGGGCAACCTTGCTTCACTCCAGATCTTACCGGGAAAGGTTCCAGTTTTTCCCCATTGCATATGATGCTTACTGAAGGTTTAAAATATATGCTCCTAACTATTTTAAGGAAAAGTCCTTTTATTCCTATGCTCTCAAGTGTTTTTATTAGGAATGGCTGTTGGATTTTATCAAATGCTTTTTCTGCATCTATTGAAATGATCATATGGTTTTTGTTTGGTTGGTTGTTGATATAGTCAATTATGTTAATAGTTTTCCTAATATTGAACCAGCCCTGCATTCCTGGTATAAATCCTACTTGGTCATAGTGTATTAACCTGGGGATGATTTTCTGTAATCTTTTTGCTAATATTTTATTTAAGATTTTAGCATCAATATTCATTAGGGAGATTGGTCTATAATTTTCTTTCTCTGTTTTCAGCCTACCTGGTTTAGGTATCAGTACCATATCTGTGTCATAAAAGGAGTTTGGTAGGACTCCTTCAATCCCTACTTCTTCAAATAGTTTATTTAGCATTGGAGTTAATTGATCTTTAATGTTTGATAGAATTCAGATGTAAATCCATCTGGTCCTGGGGTTTTTTTCTTAGGGAGTTGATTGATAGTTTGTTCTATTTCTTTTTCTGAGATAGGAGTGTTTAGGATATTTACTTCTTCCTCTGTTAGTTTAGGTAAGCTATATTTTTGGAGGTATTCTTCTATTTCATTTAAGTTGTCGAATTTATTGGCGTAAAGTTGGGCAAAGTAACTCCTAATTATTGCTCTAATTTCCTCTTCGTTAGTGGTGAGTTCTCCCTTTTCATTTTTAAGACTAACAATTTGATTTTCCTCTTTCCTTTTTTTAATCAGATTTACTAAGGGTTTGTCTATTTTGTTGGTTTTTTCATAGAACCAACTCTTAGTTTTATTAATCAATTCAATAGTTTTTTTACTTTCAATTTTATTGATCTCTCCTTTTATTTTTTGAATTTCAAGTTTAGTGTTTGATTGGGGGTTTTTAATTTGTTCCTTTTCTAGCATTTTTAGTTGCAAGCCCAATTCATTGACCTTCTCTTTCTCTATTTTATACAAATAGGCCTCTAGAGATATGAGATTTCCCCTTATTACCGCTTTGGCTGCATCCCATACATTTTGGTATGATGTCTCATTATTATCATTTTCTTGGATGAAGTTATTAATTATGTCTATAATTTGCTGTTTCACCCAATCATTCTTTAGTATGAGATTATTTAGTTTCCAATTATTTTTTGGTCTACTTTCCTGTGGCTTTTTATTGAATGTAATTTTCAATGCATCATGGTCTGAAAAGGATGCATTCACTATTTCTGCCTTACTGCATTTGAGTTTGAGGTTTTTATGTCCTAATATATGATCAATTTTTGTATAAGTTCCATGAACTGCTGAAAAGAAGGTGTACTCCTTTCTGTCCCCATTACATTTTCTCCAGAGATCTATCATATCTAATTTTTCTAGTATTCTATTTATCTCTTTGACTTCTTTCTTATTTATTTTGTGGTTTGATTTATCTAATTCTGAGAGTGCAAAGTTGAGATCTCCCACTATTAAAGTTTTACTGTCTATTTCTTCTTGCAGCTCTCTTAATTTCTCTTTTAGGAATTTAGATGCTACACTACTTGGTGCATATATATTTAATATAGATACTTCTTCATTATTCATTCTACCCTTTAGCAAGATATAGTGCCCTTCCTTATCTCTTTTGATTAGATCAATTTTTGCTTTAGCTTGATCTGAGATCAGGATGGCTACCCCTGCTTTTTTGGCTTCACCTGAAGCATAGTAGATTTTGCTCCAACCTTTTACCTTTAACCTGCATGTATCACCCCGCTTCAGGTGTGTTTCCTGTATACAACATATTGTAGGATTCTGGCTTTTAATCCATTCTGCTAACCGCTTCCTCTTTATAGAGGAGTTTACCCCGTTCACATTTATGGTTAAAATGACCAATTCTGTATTACTTGCCATCTTGTTAACCCCGGTTTATGCTTTTCTCCCTTCTTACTCCCTTACCCCCTCCCTTACCCCCCTTCCCAGTATTAAGCTTGTGAGCTCCCCTTGCTTCTCACAGCCCTCCCTTTTTCAGTATCCCTCCCCCCCCTTAGAGTTCCCCCCCCCAACTTACCCCTTTCCCTCCCAGTTACCGTATTCCCTTCCACTTAGCTTATTCCTTCCTTTTTCACTTCTCCCTTCTCACTTTTCAATGAGGTGGGAGAAGTTTCACCATAGAATGAATATGTCTAAAATTCTTCTCTTACTGCCAATTCTGAAAGCAGTAAAATACTCACTATTTTCATTCCTCTCCATTCTTTCTCTCAGATTTACTAGGTTTTCTTTGCCTCTTCATGAAATGTAGTACCCCCACTTTCCCTTTTTTCTAGTACAATGTCCTTTCCACAACTAGTTTCTAGAACAAGGTATACATGTATTCTTTATACATCTTTACAGCCGAAATATAGTTCCCAAGATTAATCTTTACCTTTTTAGATTTCTCTTGAGTTCTGTGCTTGTAGATCAAATTTTTTGTTAAGTTCTGGCTTTTTCATCAGAAATAGATGAAATTCGCTTATTTCGTTGAATGTCCATCTTCTTCCCTGGAAAAAGATGCTCAATCTCGCTGGGTAAGTTATTTTTGGTTGCATACCAAGTTCCTTAGCCTTTCGGAATATCATATTCCAGGCCCTTCGATCCTTTAATGTGGATGCTGCCAGATCCTGGGTGATCCTTATTGTGGCTCCTTGATACTTGAATTGGGTTTTTCTAGCCGCTTGCAGTATTTTTTCCTTTGCCTGAGGGTTCTGGCATTTGGCCACTATATTCCTTGGTGTTTTGATTTTAGGATCCCTTTCAGTAGGGGATCGATGAATTCTTTCAATGTCTATTTTACCTTCTGTTTCTATGACTTCTGGGCAGTTCTCTTTGATAATTTCCTGGAAGATAGTGTTCAGGCTTTTTTTTTCATCATACTTTTCTGGAAGTCCGATGATTCTCAGGTTGTCTCTCCTGGATCTGTTTTCCAGGTCTGTTGTCTTCCCCAGAAGGTATTTCACATCCTTTTCCATTGTTTGATTTTTTTGGATTTGCTTGACTGATTCTTCTTGTCTCCTCGAGTCATTCAATTCCAATTGTTCGACCCTGATTTTCAGTGAGGTATTTTCTTCACTCACTTTTTTAAGATCTTTTTCTAATTGTCCAATTGAGTTCTTTTGTTCTGTGGAATTTTTTTCCATTTCGCCAATTTTGTTTTTTAGAGAGCTGTTTTCTGTTTCCAGTTCACTAATCCTATTTTTCAAGGATTTGGTTTCTTTATCCACTCTCTCTTTAACTGACTTCTCCAGGCTCTTTTGCCAAGCCTCCCTCTCCTTTTTCAGAGCCTCCCTCTCCTTTTCCCATTTTTCTTCTAGCTCCCTTGTGAGAGCCTTTTTAATTTCCTCCATGAGATTCATCTGTGCTGAGGGACATAAGGTCTCTTCCTTCGGGGATTCACCTGGGGACTGTTTGTTTTTAGTCTCCTCAGGGTTTGGAGTCTGCTCTTTATCTGTATAAAAGCTGTCCAGGGTTAAATTCTTTTTCAGTTTCTTGCTCATTCTGTCTATTTATCAAAGACAAACTATCAAAGAAACAGAAGGAAAAAAAAAAACCCTTGAATGGAGGCTGCTTTCTTTGGGGGAGGGGCAGGGTATTTGTGAGGCACAGGTCCTACTGTGCTATGGCGCCTGCGCACTGAGATCCGAGCGCTCTGAGATCCGAGCGGGTTAAGACACTGTGGGGGAGGGGTGGCCAGGTCCCGAGAAACTCCAGCTGTCCGGGATTGTATTCTTCACCCCCGGTTTTTTTAGCTTCTCTGCTGGGCTGCTGACTTGCTCCTATAGCAAAGCTCTCACCGCAGAGACGGCTGCGATCGCGTCCTACCACCTCTCCGCTCCACCCGGTTCTGAGCTGCTATCTGTGCTCTGGTTGCCGCTGCTGCCCGCAGACTGCTTCCAAATACCGTCCCCGCCCTCGCGCAAAAACAGACCTTTCTTGACGAGTCTCAAGGATGGTTTCTCTTGGTAAGTAATTGTATGGTTTTTTTTCAGTCGAGCATTAATTCAGAGGCATGAAATGAAATGAATAGTGAGAGAAAAACACGGAGATTACACAGAAGTGTATTTCCTCTCCGCCATCTTGGCCGGAAGTCGAAAATAATGAAAACTTTTCTTTCAATCAATATCTTGTTTAGGGATCATTCTAAACTGAATGATCATTGTATAATTCTTTAGATATAAAAGGTACAGGGAATTGGTCCTCAGATTATCCTATTACATGATTTTTAATTTTTAAATATATATTAATATTGACTATTATTTGATTTTTCTTTCTTCTAAATGTATAATAGTTAAAAGCATAGATGTGTACATCTATACAGACCCCGAATGCAAAAAAAAATGTGATGGCATGGACATTTTTTCATCTAATTGTATATTCTAGAACATAGCACAATGCTGTATGGGTAATTGGTAGTTAATAACTGTCTGTAGAATTCAATGTTCATTGTGAATTTAAGTTTTGTGTTAATTATATCTCCCAAGTTGAGGGGGGGGGGCAAATATCAATCCTATTCCTTTCAAAAGTAGTAACTAAACTCTCTGTTCATAGTTCAGTGGACATATTTTAATTGATGAAAATTATATGTTAGCCTGACTAGATCAGAACACTAGATTTAGTATAGTTCTTTATGTTCAAAGATATTACTGCTATTATTTCTTATTTGTGAATACAGTTGACTGTAGATTTAAAACTTTAAAGAGTTTTCAAAGCTTTTCACTATATAACATTAGGAGCTCCCAGTTTTTTGGAAGTTAGTCTCTACTATATTTGCTTTCTATAGGGCAGCTACTTAGCTCAGTGGATAGTGTGTTTGTCCTGGCATCAGAAATACTCATCTTTCTGAGGGCAAATGTGACTTCAGAGAGTTACTAGTATATGACACTGGACAAGTCACTTAATAGTGTTTGCTTCCATTTTTTTCATCTGAAAAATAAACTGGAGGAGGAAATGGCAAACTATTTCAGTATCTTTACCAAGTAAATACCACATGGAGTCATGAAGAGTCAGGATGATACAACTAAAATGACACAACCTACCTTATTTCTATATTGCATTAGATTGCCCTCAAATTAGGTTCTGAAGTCCTTATACTTAGAAAACAAACATCTAGTATTATTTAAAATCATAGTTGTCATGGGTGTTAAGGAGAGAAACTATTTTCAGAAGCTCTTTAAATGAAGAAGGTTCAGATGGAAATCACAGATTAAAAACAGCCATAAATTCCTAGGACAGTGAGTAGAAAAGTTTGAATTCTATTTCTTTTATTTTATTCATATTTAATTTGATAATTGTAGTGTAACACATTTTTACCTTGTTATTCTGGTTTTGATCAACCCTCTCTTTGTATTTTACATATGTAAATGTATTCATCTTCAAAAATATATTTTGCCTCATTTAAACAAAATGATGACATGGGTGATCATTTGCCAACCTCCCCTAGATTGCTTTTTGACCTTTCTATCATCTCACAATCTGCACTCTATTGATCCTAGCTAAAGCATGCCTAGTGATTCCTCAACTCTCTTACGCTTTGGTCAGCACCATGGAAAGCACAAATAGCAGCTCTTCCTAGGACCAGGGAGAATACAATTAAGTATACCTTTTTCAAGAAGCCTGAGAATTTGGAGGATTTCCATTTATAATTCATCTATTTGAATTGAGATAAGAGCAATCAAATAGAGGCAGAAGGGACTTACTGAGCTTTTCAAATCAGTTAAAGGAACCTGGGATTTCCAGTTTAATGGTGCAATAACAGGGGATCAATGAAATTAAATGGCAGTAAATTTAGGACCAATTGGAGGAAAACCTTCACATGGTGGATCATCAACTTATAGAATTCACTGGAGTGGGAAGTCAGCCAGAAAAACACTGTGGTTGAACCTTTAAATGGGCTATATAATTTTATGACCAATTGTAACATGTGTAGCTATGAAAGCTAAAATAATGGAAGGGAGAATAAAAAGGGGTAATTAAATATCATGCTCTAGTGCATTAACTGATTGCCCACAGGGGTCAGCAAGGAAATTCCCTCCTTTTAATTTGGTGATATGCATACTTTGTTTAAGGTGTTGCTTCTTTTTAAAAAAGTGTATTTTCCCTCTAAGATAACCACGAGTTAGTGCCTATTGCAAAATATTTGAGAGACTGAACAATCCATTCTGTCTTGAATAGTGTCTGTAAAACAGTTGAAAATAAATATTTGATTATATAAATGAGATTTAGAATTTTTTAAACATCATGCAAACTATGGACAGTCATTATGAAAGCTTTTTTTTCATAACCTTATTTCAAAAACAATAGCCATAAAGTTGATTTAAAATCTAATTCATAGTCTTCAATGTCTGAAATTACATGAAAATAAGAATCAAAATGTTGTAGCATTATGACAACTCAGCAAGATGATATTGTAGGTTATAATGTTTAAGAGCTGAGCAATGTTTTGTTTTGTTTTCAGTTTTGGTGCCTGTTATAAACATATCTATATATAGTATTAACAATATATATAACTATATATATTTTAAAATAATGATATGATACATTTATGAAAAGACTAACAAACTAAAAACAAGGGAAATGTGGGTTGTTATGGTTGTTGTTGTTGGTTGGTTGGTTGGTGGGTTCTTTTCTTTTTTTTTTTTTTTTGTCACAATCTCACTCAGAGCAAGGAAAAAAAAAACAAAATTTCCTTCTACTCACTTTTTCTATCAATGAAAGCACAGATGATTCAGAGGATAGGAAAGCTTCTAATAGAAAACGGTTACAAAATAGACAGTTTCAGAATGTATATAAGTATGAACTTCAAGCAAAATTATGCTGGTAATTTTATAAAAAGAATGTAAGCTTACCAAGGATTAAAAATGAGAGGGAGAGAGAATAGTATGATTTAGAGAGTTAAAATTAGTTCCAAAGAATTAGCTCCAAAGAATTTGATTTTCCCTAAGACTTGTGTGTGGTTCTTTTAACATATTCAAGTTATCACTTCTAAGTATTTCTATGTTATCAATAACATGGATTTGGACTATAGTAGGCAACAGGTCATTGAAATTTCTGTTTTTGTCTTATCCCCAGTTTCCTTCACATCTATTTGATGATGGCCTAGTAAAGGAAATCCCAGTGTGAACATCTTTGGACTTCTTTGATTTTTATATTGTTCATTAAGTGGAAAATAAATTAGAGTGTTTATTAGATGATACTTGGAATGCTTACTAAACAGTAACAAAGTCTTCATGTTCATCTTGCTATTGCTAATACTCACCAGAGCAAAGGCTAGATTAAGGTGAAAACTGGAAAAAATCAAAACAATCTATACCTTGAAATATATCTAAAGTTTACACTTTTATAAGGGAACCTTGACTACTCTAAAACTTCTTCCATCAGTTCTTGTGCAGTTCCCACAGTGATTCTATGTTGTCTCATGGTAGTAAAGTAATAGAAGTTTACAATTCAATTCAATAAGCATTTATTAAATGTCTACTATATGTAAGGCTTTGTTTAATCACTATGGGTAAAAGAATGCCCCAAATCAAAGATTTATCATTCTACTGAAGGGATATTTTAGAATCTTATAACTAGGAAACAAACAAACTCAAATTATTTAGTACAATTACCTGTTATAAAAATGCCTTCATAATTTTTACAAAATGAATATTATTTAACTTTAAAGAAATATTTAATACTGTTACCTTAATTATATGATTAAATAGAATTTTGTGACAAGCTCCGTTGTTTAAAACATGTCCTTATTTTAATTATAAATGTTTTCCTTTGGTTCACCTCCACTGTATAATTAAAATTTTCTATACATATACAAGTAAATTAAAAAAAAATAAAGATTTCATTATGATTTTCTTCCCAAATTTTCTCTTCTAAAGCTACTTACACATTACTAGGTCCTCAGTTACTCCACAAATTACCTGCTATAAATGTCTCATCATCCAAATTGCTCCATTCTGAATATATTCTGCTTTTTCCCCAAAAAACTTTCACTAAATGTGACTTTCAGAAGTGAACAACATATACCATATAAAATGGCAAAGGGATTAAGTAAAGAAGGATGAATTCCTTCTCCTTGACATAATGCTTTTATTCATAACATATGAGAAGAAATGAACTTTTCCAATAATTACTTGATCCTGAAGATCTTTGCTGAACTTGGTTTCAAATAAATGAACTGATTTGAAAAATCATACAAAAGATTGAATAACCAAAATTCTGTCATCTTTGTGACTTGCCACTGTATATTTAGAAAAAAAAAACACTTTACTATTATTGTCTTAATTTCAGAAAGTTATTTACTTTTTGTTGGTAAACTTTTCTCTTCCCTTAAAGCAAACAAACAAACAAACAAAAGCTGAATTAGATGGCTCACACAATGGACTCTTTAAGAATTAGATCTAGTATGAGCTGGTCAAACAGGTTGTTAAGCAAGCTACCCATTTTTTTTTTAAATCTAAGCTTAAAAGATACTGCAGAAGAGACTAAAAGCTGAATCCTATTTGATGATTTTTTAAAAATTGTGGATGTGTTTTTTAGTCATAATGATATATTATTGTTATAGACAATCTCTATAGAAAAGCAAACATTCCACATTTTATAACCTTGCAGTTGCCTGGGGGTACAGAGTAGATTTGTGCTCAGAGTCCTATAACCAGTGCATATTAAAAACAAAAACCACCTAATTCTACCTTAGAAACTGGCTTTTTTATTCATATATGATGCTTCTTGAAATACAATAAAATTCACCAGGGACCTATAGAAAGTCTTAAACACTTTGATGCAGAAATCTACTTTATAACTAAAAGCTGAAAAAGCCAGCTTAGAAAGATCTAATGGTTGACTCAATATAATTCAAAGCACCATATGTAAGCTGAAGTGTTTAGGTTATGTTGAGAGAGAGAGAGAGATAGAAAGAGGGAGATGGAGAGATGAAGACAGACAGAAATGGAGCCAGAGACGAGACACACAGACACAGAAAAAGAGAAGGAAAAACACAGATAGAACGAGACAGACAAACAAACAGAGACAGAGAAAAGAAATCTTATCTCCTACTTGGGAGGTGATAGTCCATTATTTTTTTTTTAATTCCTGCCCAGATTACATGGGGAATATTGAGTTTAGGTTTTAATGCTACATAGTAATAAAAAAGTTTGTTTACCAAAGGTAATCACTGGAAGTTTTAATTTGTTAAATTGGAGGTCATCCTTTGCAGTAGGACATGTTCTTACTCCTTGAAAAGATCAGAAAATGAGTGATTATTTTGGTAACCATTGATACCTATATATATATATATATATTTGAAAATTATCTTAAGTAGGATGTGAAGATGTTGAAGGTTCTCAAGAATCAACCATGTAAGAAGTTTATAAAAGAATTATCATTGAATAGTCTAAAGGAAAGACTTTAGAGAAGATGGCAGCTTTCTTAAATAGAGTTGTGACATGAAAAAATAACTATGAATGAATATTTTAAAAAAATCATCATTTTAAAGCCAAAAAATTAAGTGTTTAATTCATTCCATTCAAAAGAAACTATTTCAATCATCAGTGAAATGCTACAACTAATAATCATTTATACAAAAATACCATTTATCAACTCAAATGTAATGGACAAATTAAAAATACTTAATTAAATATAAATTGGAAATCCTGAAAAATCAAAGAATACATTACTGAAATTGAAAGCCAGAAAACCATTGGCTTTATGGGGCAAAAAAGATGATCACAAGATTTAAAATGGATAATTATGATGAAATTAAATTAAAAAAAAGTTTTACACAACAAAACCAATGAAATCTAGATTGTAAGAAGAGAACTGAAAGGCAGGGACATTTTATAAAAAAAATTCTCTGGTAAATGCTTTTAATTCTAACATACATAAAGAATTATTTCCAATACATAGGAATATGTCATTTTCCAATTGGTAAATGGTCAAAGGATGTGACCAGGGAGTTTTTAGAAGAAGAAATTCAAGTTATTTATAGTGATATGTGTGTTTGAAACTGTACATGTGCATGTACATATGTGTGTATATCTATATGTGTGTGTGTGTGTGTGTGTGTGTGTGTGTATGTGTAGAGGGCCATAGATAGTGGGGGAACTCTGGATGAGGTATAAGACCCTTCAGCCCAGAGGAAACCTGCTAACAGTGTCTGGTTCCGCTTCCCATCTTCACTAAGGGATCTCAGCCTTCCTGAGAAGTCAGGGGGTGATGACAACCAGTGTTGTGATTGAAGCAGAGTGATACTAGGTGACAAACTATACACAACAGCAAGTTGTTCATATATTCCCAGTTTATACTTAGCGCATATGTATTAGGGTATAAAAAGGGGGAAGACCTTGGAATAAACGGACACCATATTTTAACCATTCTTGGGAATCTTGCTTCATCACTCCTCCACTAAGACAGTATGTTTTTTTTTTTTTCACCCTGGCATGGGGGCTCTAGAAAGCAGGACACAACGTGTGTGTGTGTGTGTGTGTGTGTGTGTGTGTGTGTGTGTGTGTGTGTAATATGTATGCATAGAATCAGTTTTGATGAGGGAAATGTAAATTTTTTTAAAAAAGGTAAAACTTCATATCTCTTAGATTGAGTAACATGACAAAAAAGGAAAATGAAAAAAGTTTAAAGGGTTGTGAAATAAGTAACATTGCATTGTTATTAGAGTTATGGACTGATTTAAACTTTTTTATTTTTATTATTATAGTTTTTTATTGACAAAATATATGCATGGGTAATTTTTCAATGCTGACCCTTGCAAACACTTCTGTTCCAAATTTCCCCTTCCCTCCACTCTCTCCCCTAGATGGCAAGCAGTCCCATATATGTTAAACATGTTAAAGTATATGTTAAGTAAAGTATATGTATACATATTTACACAGCTATCTTGTTGCACAAGAAAAATAAGATTTAGAAAAAAGGTAAAAATAACCTGGGAAGAAAAGCAAAAATGTAAGAAAACCACAACAGAAAGAATGTAAATATGTTGTGGTCCACACTCATTTCCCAGTGTTCTTTCACTGGGTGGGTTCTGTTCATCACTGATCAATTGGAACTGATCTGGATCCTCTCATTGCTGAAGAGAGCCATGTCCATCAGAAATGATCCTCATACAATATCGATGTTGACATGTATAAATGATCTCCTGGTGATTCAAACATTTTAGTTAGCAATTTGGAACTATGAGCCAAAAGCTATAATATTGGTCACTAATTTGGCACAGTAATCTCATTACTAGGTATTTATTCTAAAGAGAACGTAAAAAGGGAAAAGGACCCACATATCCAAAACTATTTATAACAACTCTTTTTGTGATAGCTAATAATTGGATATTGAGAGGATGCCCATCAATTGGGAATAATACAAGGTGGGTATAAGAAGGTATAGAGTACTACTGTGCTATATGAAATGATGAACAGGTGAATTTCAGAAAAAAATCTAGAAGGAGGTAAGACTAATGCCAAGTGAATTGAGCAGAACCAGGAGAACTTTGTACACAGGAGCTGCAATATTGTGTGATGAATAACTTTATGTGATTATCTCAGTAATAGAGTGATACAAGACAATTCCAAAAGACTTGTGATATCATCACAAAGATAAAAGGAAAAGAGAAAGGACAAAATTAAGCAAAGTATTCAACAACTCTTCTTGTGGTAGCAGAGCAAATGGAAATTGAAGGGATGGCCATCAATTGTGAAATGACAGAACATGTGGTGTTATATGATTATAATGGAATACAATATGTTATATTTAACAATATATTACATTATTACATATTTTATATTATAAAAAATAAGTAGGAGGGGTTCAGTAAAAGAAAAAGAATCTGAAAAGAATTAAGCAAACTGATACAAAACGGAGTGAGGAAAGAGATCATTGTAAGTAGTCAAAGCAATTATGTATGATAATCAACTATGAATGACTTTATCTTCAACAATGCAATGATCCAATACAGTTTTAAAGGATTCTTGATTAAAAATATTCTCCACATTCAGAGAAAACAAACTGATGGAGTTTGTACGCAGATTGAAACATTCGAGGATTCTTATTTTTAAATTATTATTTTGGTGTGATTTATTTTTCAACACAGCTAATATAGAAATATTTTGCATAATTGCAAAATGTGCATGTAAATTTCGTGTAATTTATATTAAATTTATTGCCTTTTTCCTGGACATTATAGAAGCATGAAAGAGACAATTTGAAACTCCAAATTAAAAAAAAATGCATGTCATTTTTTTGTTTTGTTTTCATGTAATTGATAAAAATTTCAATTGAAAAAAGCATTTTAAAAGACTAGTTATCCAAAAGTCATATAGCACCATTCCTACCTAAATAAATTTACCAAATATCTAATCACTGAAGTCTCTCAAAACTGAGATCCTCTGATTTTCTGCTTTATATCCAAGTTGCCACCAGTTCATTTAGAAGTATATAGTTATTCAACTAAGAATGATTTTCCTGAATTTATTCTATTATCAATCATATCTATGTCCATTACCTAAAGTAATAATATTTTAAAAAGCACTTATTGAAATCTTGATAAACTATATCTGTAGTAATTCTGTCATATTTATCTAAAAGAAAACAATTAGTAAGACTTTCACTAAATTCTAAACTATTCCTTAAATATATTGCTGCTTGATCTGAATATATTTGAAATCTTTTTTTTTTCTTATTAAATCTTTGGTTTGTTTTTGAGAAGTTCAATTCCAACTAAACATAAAGTTTTCTGACATTCTTTCACATTTATGCCATCCTTTTGTCTTAATCCTCATCCATGGCATTTTCTTCAACTTTCAGTATGTGTTTTTTTACTCCTGTAAATTTTATATCATATAATTTCAGAGTTCAAAGGGATATTAGAAATCATTTAGTCCAATTGATCAAGAATATATATGATAGCATTTCCATCCACTGGTTATCCAGCCACTTTTTGATGATTCATTTTGTTTGGAAATTTTATTTTTATACATTTGCCTCTTCCTTCTGAGGTTAAAAAATAAAAAATAAAATAAAATAAACCCTATCTACATAATAGCCCATCAAATTCTCAAAAGCAGCTATTTTGTTCTCTTTTGATTCAATTTTTCTAGATCTATCTTTCAAGTATTTCTCAAATGGAAGATAGTCAAGGACAGTCACTATTTTCATCATTTGCTTCTGTATGTTCCATAGCTTATAGATATATTTTATTAAATATAAAGAAAGAAAAGAAGAAAGGAAAAAGAAAATAAAAAGGAAAAAGGAAGGAGGGAAAAAGGAAAGTAGGAAGGCAAGGAGGGAGGATTGGCGGGAAAGAGGAAGGGAGTTATTAACTCCTAGAAACTAACCCTCTAAATGCTGCTAACTTTTTGGTATATATATATATATATACCATATATATATTTGGTATATATATATATATATATATATATATATATATATATATTAAACTGCTGGGTCATATTGACCTTCAAATAAAAAAAAAATCCTTCCAGTTTCCTAATGAACTTTTGTCAAAGCAAGCCTATGTAATTCTGTAGTCATAAAATCATTTTTTTTTTTTCAAATCAAATGGAAGACCTTACATTTTCAACTATTAAATTTTACCTTACTAGATTTCACTTATGTGAAACTAGGTGAGGCACTAGATAATGTGCCAGGGAAAGAGTCATAAAAATTCATCTTCTTGTGTAAAAATCTAACAGACATTTTCTAGGAAAACTGACATGTGGAAAAGCAACAACCCTATTTACCTCAGTTATTAAAAAAAAAAAAAAAAAAAAAAAAAAAAAAAGCTGGAGACAGAAATGGCACAGCACTCCAGTATCTTTGCCAAGAAATCCCTCCCCACTGGGGTCATGAAGAATTGGACACAATTGAAAA
The DNA here is from genome assembly GCF_016432865.1 of Antechinus flavipes. Classification (NCBI taxonomy): domain Eukaryota; kingdom Metazoa; phylum Chordata; class Mammalia; order Dasyuromorphia; family Dasyuridae; genus Antechinus; species Antechinus flavipes. The sequence goes on along the minus strand of NC_067403.1, from coordinate 22,129,147 downwards.
CAAGTGAACAACAATAGCAACAACAAAAATTCCACTTCATTTTTCTAGAATGCTAAGTTTTATTTGAATAGTGATTTTATTACCTCAGGTATTGTTTATCTTCTCTTACCATGTCATCTATAAATTGAAAAAGGGTAGTTCCTCTTTCCATCAAAAACATGATTTTATTCTTAAAATTGCAATTTCAAGAGTCGTCTATGTCAAACTATTTTCCCTTCTAAAGTCTTAGGTATAAGCAATTTTTAAAAACAATTTTAACGATGAACTTTCCTAAAGTCTAGAGAAAGGAATTTCCTTTCTTGCTTTGCTCCCTTATTAGTCATTGGATTATAGAAACTATGCTCTTTAATATCCATTCTATTTTCTGGAGTTTAAGAATCTGATTTAAGAGAATTTAAATATGATGACATCTTTATTATATTGGCATTAAGATAAATTATTATTAAAAGAAGTGAGAAAATTGTATTCAAAAATATCTGCTTAAATTATGAAATTGGGCTAAATATAATTTGAAAATTTAGCAAGTATAAATATAATATCCTCTCCTCAGTCTCCAAATTCAACTACAAAAGTATAATATGAAGGGAATTTACCTTACTTGTATTTAAGGATATGTTCTTCAGGGTGAACATGTGCATGTGTACAATATATTTTTTGTGTCATTTTTTAGTATAAATATCCTCTCTTTTTTTTGCTGTTATTTAGTCCTTTCAAATGAGTCTGACTTTTTTCTACTCAACTTGGAGTTTTTTGGCAAAGATACCTGTGTCATTTGCCATTTCCATTTCTACTCATTTTATACTTGAGGGAAATAAGACTAACAGAGTTAAGTGATTTGCCCAGGGTTAATAAGTGTTCAAGGTTGTGGATGTAAGGTGATGACAGCCTCAATCTGAATAACATATAATAGGCATAAAAAATCTCATAAAATATTTGCTTATATAAATGGTGAAAAAATAATTTCTTACTGTGTGGGTACAAAATAAAATAAGAGTCCCTTTGTTCAAGAAACTCATTTTATGATAGAAGAAAATAAGACCTTTTTAGATTTCTCTTGAGTTCTATATTTGTAGATCAAACTTTTTGTTAAATTCTGGCTTTTTCATCAGAAATAGATGAAATTTGCTTACTTCGTTGAATGTCCATCTTCTTCCCTGGAAAAAGATGCTCATTCTCGCTGGGTAAGTTATTTTTGGTTGCATACCAAATTCTTTAGCCTTTCGGAATATCATATTCCAGGCCCTTCGATCTTTTAATGTGGATGCTGCCAGATCCTGGGTGATCCTTATTGTGGCTCCTTGATACTTGAATTGGGTTTTTCTAGCCACTTGCAATATTTTTTCCTTCGTCTGAGGGTTCTGGCATTTGGCCACTATATTCCTTGGTGTTTTGATTTTAGGATCCCTTTCAGTGGGTGATTGATAAATCCTTTCAATGTTTATTTTTTCCTCTGTTCCTATGACTTCTGGGCAATTCTCTTTGATAATTTCCTGGAAAATAGTGTCCAGACTTTTTTTTTCATCATGTTTTTCTGGAAGTCCAATGATTCTCAGATTGTCTCTCCTGAATCTGTTTTCCAGGTCTGTTGTCTTCCCCAGAAGGTAATTTCACATTCTTTTCCATTGTTTGATTTTTTTGGATTTGCTTGACTGATTCTTCTTGTGTCCTCGAGTCATTCAATTCCAATTGTTCAATTCTGATTTTCAGTGAAGTATTTTCTTCACTCACTTTTTAAAAATCTTTTTCTAATTGTCCCATTGAGTTCTTTTGTTATGTGGAATTTTTTTCCATTTCGCCAATTTTGTTTTTTAGAGAGCTATTTTCTGTTTCCAGTTCACCAATCCTATTTTTCAAGGATTTTACTTCTTTATCCACTCTCTCTTTAACTGACTTCTCCAGGCTCTTTTGCCAAGCCTCCCATTTTTCTTCTAGCTCCCTTGTGAGAGCCTTTTTAATTTCCTCATGAGATTCATCTGTGCAGAGGAACAGATGATCTCCTCCTTTGGGGATTCACCTGGAGACTGTCTGTTTTTAGTCTCCTCAGGATTTAGAGTCTGCTCTCTATCTGTGTAGAAGCTGTCAAGGGTTAAAGTCCTCTTCAGTTTCTTGCTCATTCTGTCTAATAATCAAAGACAAACTACCAAAGAAAAACAGAAAAAAACTGGATTCTTTCTTTGGGGGAGGGGATGGGTATGTTACTGAGCTTCCTCTACAGACTGCAGGGGGCAGCAGTGAGGCACTAGCCCTACTGTGCTGCGCCTGCGCTCTGAGATCCCAGAGCGTGCTGAGTCACTGTGTGTTGATCCAGCAGTGTTTCTATTGGGCTTATATCCCAAAGAAATACTAAAGAGGGGAAAGGGACCTGTATGTGCCAAAATGTTTGTAGCAGCCCTATTTTTAGTGGCTAGAAACTGGAAAATGAATGGATGCCCATCAATTGGAGAATGGCTGGGTAAATTGTGGTATATGAATGTTATGGAATATTATTGTTCTGTAAGAAATGACCAGCAGGATGAATACAGAGAGGACTGGCGAGACTTGCATGAACTGATGCTAAGTGAAATGAGCAGAACCAGGAGATCATTATACACTTCGACAACGATATTGTATGAGGACATATTTTGATGGAAGTGGATTTCTTTGACAAAGAGACCTAACTGAGTTTCAATTGATAAATGACGGACAAAAGCAGCTACACCCAAAGAAAGAACACTGGGAAACAAATGTGAACTATCTGCATTTTTATTTTTCTTCCCGGGTTATTTCTACCTTCTGAATCCAATTCTCCCTATGCAACAAGAGAACTGTTCGGTTCTGCAAACATATATTGTATCTAGGATATACTGCAACATATCCAACATATAAAGGACTGCTTGCCATCTAGGGGAGGGAGTGGAGGGAGGGAGGGGAAAAAAATTGGAACAGAAACGAGTGCAAAGGATAATGTTGTAAAAAAAAAAAATTACCCTGGCATGGATTCTGTCAATATAAAGTAATTATTAAATAAAAATAAAAAAAAAGAAAAATTGCAAAAGGAAAAAAAAAAATAAAAAAAATAAAAAAAAGAAGAAAATAAAACATAAAAATCAACCAAATGTAAGGTTAGAGAATTGGGAAGGACAGCATAAATGTGGCTTCATTGTTTGAAAATAACCTAAAATTTGTTTAGTGGTTGGTTTTCAGGCAACTCAGGATCCAAGGTCCCACTGTCCCTGTCGAAGCGCAACAGGGAAAGGGATGATGATGGCGTATTTCAGGTAACAGAATTTGAATGGGAGCCTAATTTGTACTATGCACTACTAAGCTCAGCAGTTATGAAAATTTGTAAACACAATATATGTATGCATGCATATATATATGTGTGTGTGTGTGTGTGTGTATACACATACATATTCACACAGAAGTAAGGGAACCTTTGTTGTCAAGAAACTTGTATTTCAATAAGGAAGGACAATAGATGTAGCTACGTAGAACAGGGAGGTCTAAGAATAGTACATGGTGCCATAGGACTTTGAATTTCACAGTCTAATAAATCCATATCTTTCAGGGAAATACTTTATTTCAGCTCTTAAGGCTATCTTAGTGGCTTCCTTTTATAGTATTTCATATTGTTCTGTCATCAATCTATTTAATCAATTCAGTGATTGCATATTGAGTACCTACTATGCAGAAGTTTTTCTCAGCATTGAACAGTTTCAATAGGAATAATTGCATAATTAACTCGGAGGCTATAATTTCTCAAAGTAAGCTGCTCATCATGGAAGACTGCTTTAGTTAACATAGGACATTAAGAGTAAAACCATGAAGCATGGAAAGATAAGAAGTGTTCAAGATCCCTAGATAAGTAAGAAAAGGGAAAAAATGTAGTGTCTATCTATTTATCTATCTATCTATCTATCTATATATACATACATACATACATATACATATGTATGGGTATATATAAATATAATGTGTATATATATGTACATATATATACACACATATATATAGTCAGAATCTCTAATATATCTATCTCAATATATCAATCAAATGAATAAACAGATTAAGATGTTATTAAAACACATCCTTACAGAGCTCTCCAGAATGTGAAGAAGTCATTAATTTGGCAGTTTGTTCATTTCCTTATAAATCACAAAGTGACATTATACTTTTGGAAAATTACATAAAAGCACTAGGCAGATGATGAAATTATTGGAAAGGGGTGATCTTATACTGACTGTGGACGAACTATTATTGGGGTGTGTGTGTGTGTGTATTTCCTGTGGGGTTTCCTGTACCCAATATGCATTGTTACCTTTAGTACTTTTGTAAAATCATAGGAACCTTTTTTTTGCCATATGAAGAAACCTAGATATGACTTCTATTATGGCATTTTCCAACGTGAGCCCATGGTAAAAGTTGCTTTTTTGTGGGGAGAATGAGGAGAAAGAAGAAATCCTGTCTGTAATATTGATCCTATTGTTTATAATCCCATTGCATGGATTATTTTCATCATAAGTAGAAGTCATCACAACTTTAAATTCATTAACCCAAATATGATTCAGTTATTTGAAATAAAAGTCATATGAATTGTGATACTTCAGAAATTTGTGATTTCACTGTGACTTCTCTGCCTCTGATGAGGCAAAATTCTCCTCATTCACACATTTAAAAATAGCCTTTGTGAGTTAGGTCAAGTGCCTGGTGATGATCTTCTGAGAAAAAAGAGTTGTTATTTTTTTCCCAATACACATAGATTGTATGGTCAGGTCCATACATAAAGAGAATTTACCAGAGCTTGTTGTCTGCTGGAAAATGTTGTAGTATCTTTTCCATCTCAAAATGAGGTCTCAAAATGGGATTTTAGTGAACTTTGTCCACTAGGGATTTATCTATTTCAATCTTTTTTCTTCATAGATATTGCTATTCATAGTTGTTTCGCTACAATTTTCACCAAATCCCCCTCCAAAAAAAATTCAAACAACAATTGCATTTGTTCATTATTATCTGGTTTTGTTTATTTGTATGTGCATATGTATGCATTATCTGATTTTTAAAATGCAAATTTCAATAGCAACTTCTTTTCTTTTTCTTTCTACTCATGTCCACCATAGATGCCAATAAAGTATATTTTGAATGACTGAAAATGCATACAAATATTCTTTTATTCTGTAAACTCCAAGAGCACAAAGATGGCCATCTAAGGAATTAGATTTTATTTATTTTTGTTTGTTTGTTTGTTTGTTTGTTTTTTCATTTCCAACTTTCCATGACTCCACTTGATGTTTTCTTGGCAAAGATATTGGCAAAGATTTCTTTCTCCAGCTCATCATATAGACGAGGAAACTGAAGTAAATGGTTAAGTGTCTCACATTGCTAGTAACTTTCTGAGGCTGTATTTGAGGGGACTCTTTGGGTCAGTTGCAATAGAATATGATATTGATATGTTCCTATTTTTTGTCCAAACTGCTCCAAATTTGTATCAGATATGGGGACTACATTTTTCTTATTTCCTCAGACAGGGATAATTATTTCTATGATTGCAACCATTCAGGTGGAAGCAAAATCAAAGGACTATGTGACAGATATGATTTCCTGAGGTTCAAACTCCATCTTCTCATAATTGTCAGTTGAATAGTTTCCTGGAACACTTAAAATTTTACTCAAGGAAAAGGGAGAAAAACTTGCCTAAAACAGTGATTGGAGAGTTGGATGGGGAAAAATAAAAATTGTTAATATAACACCTTCTTAGCTTTCTCAAACTATAGTAAACTAGGGGAACTGACATCACCAATATCCTCTAAAGATAACCTTTAATCATTGCTCAAGATCACATGAACTTTGAAAATGTCAAAGAAAACATTCTAGTGTTTTCAGAAAAGAATTTAGTTGACTGTAGTTACACTAAGGGAAATTCTGGGGAAGCCATGGCTATAGTTCTCTGCAGAAATAGTACTAGAATATAAAATTGGTTTTTCTTTTGGCTAGATACACAATTGAAATTCACTCTAAACTATTAAACTTTTTTTTAACCTGTCCTCTGAAGCTTAGGGCAGAAAAGAGCAATATTCTATTGTACATGATCTGAAATTGAAATGATCTGCTAAGTTTTTATAGTTGATAATATTGAAGCATTTTGAAGGCATAACCTGACCTTCCTAATATGAAATTACTTGAGATCCAATAGATTCATATAGGGCAGACAATTCTGTTATCTGAACAAGTCTATAAAAACGCAAGTTGAAGGAATTATTACCATTCAGTCCTCCTACCTCCCAGACTTCTTTCTCAAAAATATGTCATAGAACACAAATAAATGATTAAATTAATTTTTGATATCAATATATTTTGATGGAGTTGCTGTCTTGAAGCACAAGAGAATGAAACCATATTTTTTGTTATTATTGCAAGTAGCTTTATAGCTTTGGGTAATGGCAGGATGAAAAAATAACAACTAAATGAACTGCTTCAATTTTGCATTAGCAGAGTTTAACTCTAAATAGAAAGTTTTAAACTAGAACGGAATTTAAGATGTGATTTTCCAAACACCTGATGTTGACGGGGAAGATAGAAATATCCTGAGATTTCCTACAAGTTATTAATAAGATTTTAAAAGATAAATCTTGAAATGAAAATTATTCTGGTAACATACGATCACTGACTTCTAACTATCAGATGGCACACATTTACTAGTACTGGAGCTGAACCTTGATCATAAGACTATTAAGTCAAAGCAGAACTCAAAGCCACTATCATAATGGTGCCTCATTGGTCTCCTAGGATTTCTTTAAGTTCTAATTAAAATCTCAGGTTCTGTAAAAATCCTTTCCCAAGCCCTCTTAATTCTAATTCCTTCCATTGGTTTATTATCTGCTATTTATCCAAACAGCTAGCTTTGTATAGCTTTTTTGGCATGTTGTTTCTGCCATTAGATTGTAAGATACTTGAGGGCAGGGATTCTCTTTTGTGTCATTTTGTATCCCTAGTGAGTAGTACAGTAAATGGCACATATCAGATGCTTAATGATTTCTTCTTATTGTTGAATAACTAGCCCATTAGCCTGCTAGTCTGGGTTCTATTTCTGACTGACATGTATTAACTAGTCAAGGAGATAGCCTAATGCATGGCAAATTAGACTTGGAGCCAAGAAGAGCTGATTTTAATCTGATCTCAAACACTGTTAGTTTTGTTACCATGATCAAGTAACTTAACCATGTTCTGCCTCCATTTGTTTACCTTTAAAAATAAAGATAATAGTAACTTTCTCCAAAAGCTCAAAAGTTGTGAGAATAAAATAAGATAGTATTTATAATGTGCTTTGTAAACCTTCATGATTTATTATTTTTATTACCTTGTAATCTTGGTTAAATTGCTTAGCTCATTATGAAATGTTTTATGGAGTAAAGATAATAGATGATTTTAAAACTCCATTCCAGCTCAATATTACATAATGTATATGACTCAAGTATACTCAGTCAGTGATCAAAACTAGCCTTATATTCTTACATTATCTTGGGGTGGGGGAGGAAAAGAGGAAACTGATAATAGATAGTATATATATATATATTCAATTCAATCACAAATTTTATTTAAAATAGTTTGTTAAAAAAAAAAATCTTGCAACATTTTCACAATGAACAGTATGGAGAATTATCTTTGCCTTCATCATTTTTCATTGGTCTGGAATGGAGAGCAAAGGGATAACAGGCATTGGGGATGAAGTATTATAATTAGGGTACAAACTACCAATTGCCAAAATTCCTCTTGTCTTTTGCCAGGGATAAACAATGTGCACATACCCACCTTCCAACTGAAACACCCAAAGGAGAGCAAGTCTGTGTTTTTAATTGTGTAAATAATGGAACTTTAAGTAGCATGTTACTTATGAAGATTCAAGTAAAGACACTCCCCCCCTCATTTAGTAGTGCTTATCATAACACTTTTGTAGTTACTTTATTAATGAGTTTTAAAAGATCTTGATGTCTGAGATTATATGTAAATATTAAAAAGTAGATTTTCTATAAAATCTTTGCATGGTGGCCATATGAATGCAGGCTTTGTGATAATTCTAACAAGAGGTGTTGATGGTTCCCCTTTCACCATGTCAACTCAAGGTAATTATCAAAGGCAATGAGATTTTGGGATCAAGCACAAATAAAAGAGAATAAAGGACTAGGTTATGATAGGGAATCAGAAATAGAGCCCTTCAAACACAAAATCATAGAGAGATAAAAAATCTTTGTTTTTTTTCATTTACTTTGCCTTGTATCAATACTTGGCTATACACATCTGGAAAAAGTACCAATTGCTGTAAAACTGAGTTGGTACACAAGAAAGAACTATAGTCAATCAAATCTTGTCCTTTCTACAATAACCCAGTCATGAAGCATGAACTCATTCAGAAAATGTCAAGTAGGAAAGGGAAGCCTAGACAGGAAGGTATTAATTCTGTTATTTCTAAGATGAAGAATATGCAGTATCATGCTAAAATAAAATTATTCAAGCTGAGAGAGACTAAACATTTTATTTACCTTTCTAAAAGCTGATCATGGCTCATGCCTAGAATTAAGTTACATTCAAATATATCTTAAGAAAATCATTTTTCATTTGAGCATGAAGGAGGATAGGGTGGGAGAATCAGTTTGTTATTTAAAGGTTTTAGTAGGATTCATTTGTGAATCCATCTGGCCTTGGAGATTTTTTCCTAAGGCATTTCATTAATGACTTGTTCAATTTCTTTTCTAAAATGGTAATATTTAAATATTTTACTTCCTATTCTGTTAATCTGGGGAATTTATATTTTTTTTGTAAATATCCCTCCATTTCTGTTAGATTATCAGACTTGCTACCATGGAGTTGGGCAAAATAGCTCCTAATTATTATTTAATTTCTGTCTTTATTTTATTAATCTCTCCTTTGAGTTTCAGATTTTCAAATTTGTATTTAAATAGGGGGTTTCAATTTCTTCTTTTTCTAACTTTTTTAGTTGCATGCTTAATTCATTGTTCTCCTCTCTATTTTATTTATGTAGATATTTAGAGAGAGAAAAATTGCCCCTTAGAACTGCTGTGGCTGTATACCCTAGGTTTTGGTATGTTGTCTCATTATTTTCATTTTCTTGGATGAAATTACAAATTGTTTTTGTGATTTGTTGTTTTACCCCCTCATTCTTTAGAATTAGATTATTTAATTTTCAATTGGTTTTCAAACTGCCTTTCCCTGGACCTTTATTGAATATATATTTTACTGCATTGTGGTCTGAAAAGGAAGTATTTCCAATTTCTGCCTCTACATTTGATTGTGAGGTTTTTATGTCCTAGTATATGATAACATTTTGTGTAGGTGCCATACACTGCTTAGAAAAAGATGTATACCTTTCTGTCTCTGTTCAATTTTCTCCAGAGGTCTACCATATCTAGGTTTTCTAGGATCCTATTAACCTTCTTAGTTTCTTTCTTGTGTATTTTGTGATTAGATTTGTCTGATTCTGAGAGGGGAAGGTTGAGGTCCCCCACTAGAATAGTTTTGTAACCTATTTCTTTCTGTAATTGGCTTAAATTTTTCTCTAGGAAGTTGGCTGCTCTATCTGTGCATACATAGTTAGTATCATTACTACTTCATTATTTACTATCCCCTTTATCAAGATGTATTTTCCCTCCTTATTTCTTTTAGTAAGATCTATTTTTACTTTTGCTTTATTTTGAGATCAGAATTGCTAACCCTGCTTCTTGTTGTTGTTGTTATTGTTTTGTTTGTTTGTTTGTTTGTTTGTTTGTTTTTTACTTCAGCTGGAGCATACATTCTGTTCCAGCCTTTTATCTTTACTCTGTGTCTCACTGTGTCCTATGTATTTCTTGTAAATAACATATTAAAGGATTCTGTTTTTTAATCCATTCTGCTATTAGCTCCATTTTATGACAGAGTTCATTCCATTCACATTCACAGTTATGATTACCAACTCTGTATTTCCATCTATCCTATTTTCTCCCCTATATATACTTCTGTTCTCTCTTTCCACTCTGTCCTTGGTCTTTTTTTTTTTTAACCTCCTATGACTCCTCTTTCTTCTCTTACTAGTGTTTTTGTTACTTATCCCACTCACTAACTTATCTTCTATAAAACTCCCCCCCCTCTTCTCTTACCTTTTTTCCTAGTGTTTCTGTTCTTGCTTCTATCCTTTCCTCCATTTTCTTTTCCTCTTTCTCCTCCTACTTCTTTACAGGATTAAATAAATTCCTATACCCAACTAAATGATTAGGTTATGCCCTCTTAGAGCCAACACTGATGGGATCAATCTTCAGACAATTCTCATCCCCCTTCCCTTTTTTCCTCTGGATTGTAATAGATCTTTTGAGCTTCTTGGTGTGAACTAATTTCTCATTATGCTTCTCCTTTTCTCTTTTTAGTAGTGCATATCTTTTCCCATCCCATACTGTCTTTTTCTTTGATGTAATCACATCAGAGTCCATTTACAACTACACCCTCAGTCCATGTGATGACCCACTTTGTCTGTCCCAGCAAGAGATACAGTTCTCAATAGTTATAGATATAACTATAGTTATAGATAGATAGATAGATAGATAAATATATATATATATGTAATTAGATATAAATATAAAGCTTCCCTTGTTTACCTTTTTATGGTTCTCTTGAGTCCTGTGCTGGTAGATTAAATTTTCTGTTTAGTTCTTTTTTTAATAGCAATGATCAAAAGCTGCTTATTTCATTGAAGTTCCATCTCCTCCCCTAAAATATCATGTTGAATTTCTCCAGGTAGTTAATTTTTGGTTGCAATCCTATGTCCTTTGCCTAATACACTCCAGGTCCTTTGATCCTTTATTGTAGAAGCTTCTAGATCCTGGTTAATGCTGACTGTTGCTCCTTGGTACTGAAATTGTTATTGTCTGGTAGTTTGTAGTATTTTTTCCTTGAGATTATAGTGCTAGGGTTAAGATGGCGGAGAGGAGGCTCACAGTTGCATAAGCTCCGCGCTTTCTCTCACTATCCACTTCATTACAAGCCTCTGAATCAATGCTTGACTGAAAAAAACCCACAAATAGTTACCAAGAGAAGCCATCCTTGAGATCCGCCAAGAAAGGTCTGTCTTTACTGGAGGGCTGGGGCGGTTTTAGATCGGGCGCAGGTGGCGGGCAGCACAGTGAGAGCACGGGAGCAGAGCTGAGAGGGGGTGGGGAGTGATCGTAGCCGTCTCTGCGGGGAGAGCTTCGCTACAGGTTTGGAACCTGCAGCAAGTCAACAGCCCAGCAGAGAAGCTAAAAACACTGGGGCTGAAGAACACAACCCCAAACAGCTGGAGTCTCTCAGGACCTGGCCCCCCCCTTCCCCCCCCTCAGTGACTCAGCACGCTTTGGGATCTCAGAGCGCAGGCGCAGCACAGTCCTGCTAGTGCCTCACTACTGCCACCTGCAGTCTGTAGAGGAAGCTCGATAACACACCCAGCCCCCCCCCCAAAGAAAGACTCCAGTTTTTTTCTGTTTTTCTTTGGTAGTTTATCTCTGATTAATAGACAGAATGAGCAAGAAGCTGAAGAGGACTTTAACCCTTGACAGCTTCTATACAGATAGAGAGCAGACTCTAAATCCTGAGGAGACTAAAAACAGGCAGTCCCCAGGTGATTCCCCAAAGGAGGAAATCATCTGTTCCTCAGCACAGATGAACCTCATAGAAGTGATTAAAAAGGCTCTCACAAGGGAGCTAGAAGAAAAATGGGAAAAGAGTCTGGAGAAAGTTAAAGAGAGAGTGGATAAAGAAGTAAAATCCTTGAAAAATAGGATTAGTGAACTGGAAACAGAAAACAGCTCTCTAAAAAACAAAATTGGCGAAATGGAAAAAAATTCCACAGAACAAAAGAACTCAATTGGACAATTAGAGAAAGATTTTAAAAAAGTGAGTGAAGAGAATACTTCACTGAAAATCAGAATTGAACAAGTGGAATTGAATGACTCGAGGAGACAAGAAGAATCAGTCAAGCAAATCCAAAAAAATCAAACAATGGAGAAAAATGTGAAATACCTTCTGGGGAAGACAACAGACCTGGAAAACAGATCCAGGAGAGACAATCTGAGAATCATTGGACTCCCAGAAAAACATGATGAAAAAAAAAGCCTGGACACTGTCTTCCAGGAAATCATCAAAGAGAACTGCCCAGAAGTCATAGGAACAGAGGAAAAAATAAACATTGAAAGGATTCATCGATCACCCACTGAAAGGGATCCTAAAATCAAAACACCAAGGAATATAGTGGCCAAATGCCAGAACCCTCAGGTGAAAGAAAAAATATTGCAAGCGGCTAGAAAAACCCAATTCAAGTATCAAGGAGCCACAATAAGGATCACCCAGGATCTGGCAGCATCCACATTAAAAGATCGAAGGGCCTGGAATATGATATTCCGAAAGGCTAAGGAACTTGGTATGCAACCAAAAATAACTTACCCAGCGAGAATGAGCATCTTTTTCCAGGGAAGAAGATGGACATTCAACGAAGTAAGCGAATTTCATCTATTTCTGATGAAAAAACCAGAACTTAACAAAAAGTTTGATCTACAAATATAGAACTCAAGAGAAATCTAAAAAGGTAAAGATTAATCTTGGGAACTATATTTTGACTATATAGATGTATAAAGAATACATGTATACCTTGTTCTAGAAATTGATGTGGAAAGGACATTGTACCAGAAAAAGGGTAAAGTGGGGGTAGTACATCTCATGAAGAGGCATAGGAAACCTATTATATCTGAGAGAAAGAATGGAGGGGGATGAATATAGTGGTATCTTACTGCCTTCAGAATTGGCTTTAAGTGAAAAATCTTAAGACATATTCAATCTATGGTGAAACTTCTCCCATCTCATTGAAAAGTGAGAAGGGAAAAGTGGAAAGGGAAGGAATAAGCTAAGCGGAAGGGAATACGGGAACTGGGAGGGAAAGGGGTAAGATAGGGGGAGGAACTCTAAGGCGGGGGGAGGACACTAAAAAGGGAGGGCTGTGAGAAGCAAGGGGTGCTCACAAGCTTAATACTTGGAAGGGGGGAAAGGGGAAAGAAGGGAGGAAAGCATAAACCGGGGTTAACAAGATGGCAAGTAATACAGAATTGGTCATTCTAACCATAAACGTGAACGGGGTAAACTCCCCCATAAAGAGGAAGCGGTTAGCAGAATGGATTAAAAGCCAGAATCCTACAATATGTTGTTTACAGGAAACACACCTGAAGCGGGGAGATACATGCAGGTTAAAGGTAAAAGGTTGGAGCAAAATCTACTATGCTTCAGGTGAAGTCAAAAAAGCAGGGGTAGCCATCCTGATCTCAGATCAAGCTAAAGCAAAAATTGACCTAATTAAAAGAGATAAGGAAGGACACTATATCTTGCTAAAGGGTAGCATGGATAATGAAGCACTATCTATATTAAACATATATGCACCAAGTGGGGTAGCATCTAAATTCTTAAAAGAGAAACTAAGAGAGCTGCAAGAAGAAATAGACAGTAAAACTATAATAGTGGGAGATCTTAACCTTGCACTCTCAGAATTAGATAAATCAAACCAGAAAATAAATAAGAAAGAAGTCAAAGAGGTAAACAGAATACTAGAAAAGCTAGATATGATAGATCTCTGGAGAAAATGTAATGGAGACAGAAAGGAATACACTTTCTTTTCAGCAGTTCATGGAACCTATACAAAAATTGACCATATATTAGGACATAAAAACCTCAAACTCAAATGTAGTAAGCAGAAAGTAATAAATGCATCCTTTTCAGACCACGATGCAATGAAAATTACATTCAACAAAAAAGCAGGGGGAAGTAGACCAAAAAATAATTGGAAACTAAATAATCTCATACTAAAGAATGATTGGGTAAAACAGCAAATCATAGACATAATTAATAACTTCACCCAAGAAAACGATAATAATGAGACATCATACCAAAATGTATGGGATGCAGCCAAAGCGGTAATAAGGGGAAATTTCATATCTCTAGAGGCCTATTTGTATAAAATAGAGAAAGAGAAGGTCAATGAATTGGGTTTGCAATTAAAAATGCTAGAAAAGGAACAAATTAAAAACCCCCAGTCAAACACTAAACTTGAAATTCTAAAAGTAAAAGGTGAGATCAATAAAATTGAAAGTAAAAAAACTATTGAATTGATTAATAAAACTAAGAGTTGGTTCTATGAAAAAACCAACAAAATAGACAAACCCTTAGTAAATCTGATTAAAAAAAGGAAAGAGGAAAACCAAATTGTTAGTCTTAAAAATGAAAAGGGAGAACTCACTACTAACGAAGAGGAAATTAGAGCAATAATTAGGAGTTACTTTGCCCAACTTTATGCCAATAAATTCGACAACTTAAATGAAATAGAAAAATACCTCCAAAAATACAGCTTGCCCAAACTAACAGAGGAAGAAGTAAATATCCTAAACAGTCCCATCTCAGAAAAAGAAATAGAACAAACTATCAATCAACTCCCTAAGAAAAAATCCCCAGGACCAGATGGATTTACATGTGAATTCTACCAAACATTTAAAGAACAATTAACTCCAATGTTATATAAACTATTTGAAAAAATAGGGATTGAAGGAGTCCTACCAAACTCCTTTTATGACACAGATATGGTACTGATACCTAAACCAGGTAGGCTGAAAACAGAGAAAGAAAATTATAGACCAATCTCCCTAATGAATATTGATGCTAAAATCTTAAATAAAATATTAGCAAAAAGATTACAGAAAATTGTCACCAGGATAATACACTATGACCAAGTAGGATTTATACCAGGAATGCAGGGCTGGTTCAATATTAGGAAAACTATTAACATAATTGACTATATCAATAACCAAACAAACAAAAACCACATGATCATCTCAATAGATGCAGAAAAAGCATTTGATAAAATCCAACATCCATTCCTAATAAAAACACTTGAGAGCATAGGAATAAATGGACTTTTCCTTAAAATAGTCAGGAGCATATATTTAAAACCATCAGTAAGCATCATATGCAATGGGGAAAAACTGGAACCTTTCCCAGTAAGATCTGGAGTGAAGCAAGGTTGCCCACTATCACCATTATTATTTAATATCGTATTAGAAACACTAGCCTCGGCAATAAGAGTCGAGAAAGATATAAAAGGAATTAGAGTAGGCAATGAGGAAACCAAACTATCACTCTTTGCAGATGATATGATGGTATACCTAGAGAACCCCAGAGATTCTACCAAAAAGCTATTGGAAATAATTCATAATTTTAGCAAAGTAGCTGGCTACAAAATAAATCCCCATAAATCCTCAGCATTTTTATACATCACCAACAAAACCCAACAGCAAGAGATACAAAGAGAAATTCCATTCAGAATAACTGTTGATACCATAAAATATTTGGGAATCTATCTACCAAAGGAAAGTCAGGAATTATATGAGCAAAATTATAAAAAAGTCTCCACACAAATAAAGTCAGACTTAAATAATTGGAAAAATATTAAGTGCTCTTGGATCGGCCGAGCGAACATAATAAAGATGACAATACTCCCTAAACTAATCTATTTATTTAGTGCTATACCAATCAGACTTCCAAGAAAATATTTTATTGATCTAGAAAAAATAACAACAAAATTCATATGGAACAATAAAAAGTCGAGAATCTCAAGGGAATTAATGAAAAAAAAAATCAAATGAAGGTGGCCTAGCTGTACCTGATCTAAAATTATATTATAAAGCAGCAGTCACCAAAACCATTTGGTATTGGCTAAGAAATAGATTAGTGGATCAGTGGAAAAGGCTAGGCTCACAAGACAGAATAGTCAACTATAGCAATCTAGTGTTTGACAAACCCAAAGCCCCTAACTTCTGGGAAAAGAATTCATTATTTGATAAAAACTGCTGGGATAATTGGAAATTAGTATGGCAGAAATTAGGCATGGACCCACACTTAACACCATATACCAAGATAAGATCAAAATGGGTCTATGACCTAGGCATAAAGAACGAGACTATAAATAAATTAGAGGAACATAGAATAGTTTATCTCTCAGACTTGTGGAGGAGAAAGAAATTTGTGACCAAAGATGAACTAGAGACCATTACTGATCACAGAATAGAAAATTTCGATTACATCAAATTAAAAAGCCTTTGTACAAATAAAACTAATGCAAACAAGATTAGAAGGGAAGCAACAAACTGGGAAAACATTTTCACAGTTAAAGGTTCTGATAAAGGCCTCATTTCCAAAATATATAGAGAACTGACTCAAATTTATAAGAAATCAAGCCATTCTCCAATTGATAAATGGTCAAAGGATATGAACAGACAATTTTCAGAGGATGAGATTGAAACTATTACCACTCATATGAAAGAGTGTTCCAAATCATTATTGATCAGAGAAATGCAAATTAAGACAACTCTGAGATACCACTACACACCTGTCAGATTGGCTAAGATGACAGGAAAAAATAATGATGAATGTTGGAGGGGATGCGGGAAAACTGGGACACTAATGCATTGTTGGTGGAGTTGTGAACGAATCCAACCATTCTGGAGAGCAATCTGGAATTATGCCCAAAAAATTATCAAAATGTGCATATCCTTTGATCCAGCAGTGTTTCTATTGGGCTTATATCCCAAAGAAATACTAAAGAAGGGAAAGGGACCTGTATGTGCCAAAATGTTTGTAGCAGCCCTGTTTGTAGTGGCTAGAAACTGGAAAATGAATGGATGCCCATCAATTGGAGAATGGCTGGGTAAATTGTGGTATATGAATGTTATGGAATATTATTGTTCTGTAAGAAATGACCAGCAGGATGAATACAGAGAGGCTTGGAGAGACCTACATGAACTGATGCTAAGTGAAATGAGCAGAACCAGGAGATCATTATACACTTCGACAACGATATTGTATGAGGACATATTTTGATGGAAGTGGATTTCTTTGACAAAGAGACCTGAGTTTCAATTGATAAATGACGGACAAAAGCAGCTACACCCAAAGAAAGAACACTGGGAAACGAATGTGAACTATCTGCATTTTTGTTTCTCTTCCCGGATTATTTATACCTTCTGAATCCAATTCTCCCTACGCAACAAGAGAACTGTTCGGTTCTGCAAACATATATTGTATCTAGGATATACTGCAACATATCCAACATATAAAGGACTGCTTGCCATCTAGGGGAGGGGGTGGAGGGAGGGAAGGGAAAAAAAATCGGAACAGAAATGAGTGTAAATATAATGTAATTATTAAATAAAAAAATTAAAAAAAAATAAAAAATAAATAAAAATAAAAATAAAAAAAAAAAAAATAAAAATAAAAAAAAATAAAAAAAAAATAAAAAAAAAAAAAAAAAAGAGAGATTATAGTGCTAGAGTATTGCAACAATGTTCCTTGGAGTTTCCCTTGTGAGATCTCTTTCCAGAGGTGTTAAATGGATTCTTGCAATTCTCTTTCTAAAATATTGAGGAATTTTTCCTTAATGACCTCTTGTAGAATGTTATCCAGCCTCTTTTTATGGTCATGGCTTTCAGATAGGTCAATACATTTTAAATGATCTCTTCTGGATCCATTTTCCATGTCCGCTATTTTGTCAATGAGGTTTTGTTTGATTGATTATGGTTGTCTCACAAAGACATTAGATTCAATTTGCCCTGTTTTAGTTTTTATTGTGTGATTTTTTTTCAGTTATCTTTTGGAACTTTTTTTTTTTTCCATTTGGTTTATTCCACTACTCAAGTAGTTGTATTCTCGACATTTTTTTCTTTTCTTTTCCAAACTGTTGACTCTCTCATGCATACCGCCCCCCCCCCTCTCTCTTTCTCTCTCTCTCTCTCTTTTTTTTTTTTTTTCATTTTCTTCTACTTCTCTTACTTGCCTTTTGAAATATTTTATTAGCATTTCCAGAAGCCTCTTTGGACTTGAGACCAATTTATTTCACTGTTTGAGATTTCTTCTCTGGACGTTCTGTCCTCTGAGTTTGTGATTTGGTCTGTCCTATCACCATAGTAGCTTTCTATTCTTTTCTGTTTCTTGCTCATTTTCTTTCCTTTTCTTTTGATAATTCCTCTTTTTTTTTTTCTTTTAAGGTGGAGCTCTGCTATTGGCGTAAAGGTGGCATTGTCCCAAACTGCCTGTGTAGCTCTGAAGCTTGGCTTTGAGCATGGAGGTCCCTTGTATTTGTAGGGGGTAGCTTTCTCTACTTTGTTCAGGAAACACATTTCCTGATTTCCTACAGTTTGCTTTCTGAGCCTGGGCTGAAAGCTGCCTTATTGATTTGCTCCTCTTATTTGCTTTGATTAAGACCCTTAAATTTTGCAAAAACTTTCTAGTGAAAATCTGTAGCACACAATATGAAAGAGGACTATCATTGGCTTGTTATACACATTCAAAAGAATGAGCTTTATGGTGTGCTCTTGAAAACAGAAATGATCCCCAACATTGAAATGCAGATATTGAGAGCTTTGGATAGAATACGTGCCCTCAAAACACTTTCCTGGTGAATATTTTCCAGCTTCTATAACACCAATGATTTCTGGGGAGATATTAATACATGTTGATGCTCACTTTTAACTTAAAAAAAAAAGAAAACTTTATTTAGTTGTCCTCTGTGATTATCTGATTAATTGTGTTGTGCCCAAATTTCATGACGGGGAATTATGTTTACATCAGTAGCTTTTCTTTCAATAAACTAAATTTTAAAAAAGTCCTAGATTTCTAATAGAATCTCTATTCAGATATGAAGAGATGTATATACCTTTTAAAATAATTATGAGCTAAGAATTATGCTTGCCCAAGGATTCATTTGCTTGCCTGAATATTATATATATATGCATATATATGTGTATATATATGCATATATATTAATACATAGAAAATACATATATAAATATTATTTATATTATATAATATAAATAATATTTATATATGTATTTTATATCTGTGTTTCTCATAGGGTTTTTGTTTTTGGTTTGGTTTGGTGTGGTTTCGTATTTGTCTTAAATGGTTACTATATACCTAGTGGACTTTTATTTACTTATAAAACTTGAATTCATACAGTTTTCCAAGCACTTCAAATGCGTTTTCTCATTTGAACCTCTCAATAATCTGCATGATCCTGTAAAGGCAGTAGTATGATTCTTATCTACCTTTAAAAAGTGACAAAACTTAGATTTAGAGGGATTGAGTGCTGGTATGTGTATGATAAAATCAGAAACCAGGAATTACTGACTTTAACTCTATCACTAAATGCACCAAGACAGACTACAAGTCACATATTGAAAATAAATATATTAATTTATTTGCAGAAATGGGAGGAGAACTGATGGTATTCAGCATTTGTATTTTTTTTTTCTTTTTCCTCTTATATTGAAAGTATGCTGAGACTACGTCTCAGTATTCCTGTATGTAACATGTCAAATTATTAAATTGTATATAATCTTATTCGCATAACCTATAATGACAAGTTGTCACTAATCATATAGCATTAAAGAAAGTTATTAAAATTAGTTTAATTCTATTTCAAAAGAACCCCCCCTTTACTATTATTCAAAGATAATTTGAAATTCATTTAACTAAGTACTGAGTTGTTTCTCTATGACACCAATGAAATAAGTAAAGAAGTAAGATTAATAATGAAAGGTAAACTGGAGCCAGATAATGAAGAGCTTTAAAGACTAAATGGACACATTTGGTTATTTTATTCCAGAGAGTCATTATTGCTTCTTTTTTTTTTCTTTTTAGCATGGAAGAAACCTGTTGAAACCCTGTGATTTGGGTTGGAGTACCACTGACTATTTTACAGGAGATAGAATGAAATATGAGAGAATTGAAAGATAAAGATGATTTAGAAAGCTGATAGAGAAGCAGATTTCCACTTGATACAATAGGACAAATGCCTACTAATGTAGGACTAACAAAATGATTGTCTAAATAATGGACTGCTTCTGGATGTACTAGATTTTCTTTCCAGTAAGAGCTTTAACAAAAGTAGGAGGACCATTGGCTAGCTTTGGTATAAAATGGAGTCTTGTCAAAGTATGGTTTGAACTAACTAGCCATCTTTCCAGTTCTAAAATTCTGTAGTATCTGTCTATCTTGAGTAGTACCTGAGTTTGTCATTTTACCTTTAATGTTACTCATGAATACCCTGCAGGATGAAATCCAGAGATGAGAATATCTATTTCATTCATAAACACATATCAGAATGGAAATGTTCCCTTCAGAATATATCCAAGACACATTTGAGAGTTCCCCCTGTGATTTCCATGGAATGAATTCCTGGTCCCAATTTATTATTTTTTCTTTCTAAATCAAAAAAAAAAAAAAACTGTACCTCATTATTCAGAGGTACAGGGAATGTTAGAGGTAACACTCATTCTATAATAAGAAGATCTTATTTTAAGAGTCTCTTCTGATACCTATTTGACTTTGAATAGATCAGTTAACTTCCCTGGCCACTTTTATCAAGTGTAAAGCTAATCAATTGAACCAGATACACCACAAAGTTCTATCAAACCTTCAACCTATGATATTATGTCTCCTCCACTTTGACTCCTATGGTCCAGGAGTATGGGACATAAGTGTATCAGCCTGTTTGGTGGTCTTGCCACATTATGGACTGATACTCTACTTCAAATAAATTGAATACTCCTATATCTTATTCATTTGTGCTTCTGTATATCCATCCCCCCTTCATATCCTAATGCAATTGATTCTTGTTTAATACAAATGTTGGGGTTTTTATTTACTTTAATTATGATATTTTCATTAGAGAACCTTGGTGACCTTGCCTTTGCTTTTTGTTATGGTCCCTTCCAGCTTTGTCATCTGCAAATTTCATAGACATACCCTCTATTCCTTTATAGATTTAGATGTTAAACAACATAGGTCCAAGAAAAAATTCTCAGTGCACTATATGAAAGACCTCTGTCCAGTTTGATATTGATCAGTCAATCATTATTTTTAGATTATTTTATTCAACCAATTCTGAAGCAATCTTCTACCCCCACATATTTCTTCATCTTTTCAAAACAGTAGTATAAAAATTTTTGGCAAATGCATTATTATAAGCCAAGTATACCTTCAATATAGATAAATATGAAAGCTTCCTTCCAGAATATACCTAAAATGAATTTGGGATTTATTCATTTCTGATTCAGGAACAGAGATACCAGATTATATCATGGAGTATTTATGGTGATTCAGGAAATACAAATTAGTGTCAGTATTTATCTATCACAAATAGCACAATTCAGTCAAACTCAAAATTCACCTTCAGTTTTTCAAAAGATGAAATATCGTTGTCTTCAATATAGAGTGCCTCACTGGAGACTTTTGAGAAATAATCAAGATAAAATATGCAAACAAAAAAGGACCCCATTCTGGAAAACATTTTCAAACTCCTTTAGAGGAGGAAAACAGCTCATTTGATTATGAGATCATCCCCTGGAGATCAAAGACTGAAACAAAGATCCCATTAGAATGAAATAGTTATGGTTTCATGGGGAGGTTGCTGGCTAATTCTCTTGTACTGATAAATACATTTTGGACCACTTTACATTGCCAATGGGCTATTATATGCTGTTTTCTTTCCCTTGGTTCTAGAATAAAGGAAATGACTTATTGTAATTTATCATTGAATTTCCAGGTAATTATTTAGATATTTTGTGGTTTTTAGATTTTTGCTGCTATAGATATATGGGATCTGAACTGTCTGTCTCTATTGAGCTACTCATCTTGGCAAGCAATTGTGTTGTCTTTCATTCAGCTGAGTAATTGGGAGGATGTGGGCAGGAATGGAGTCAGAATACTGATGACATAAAATGATTCTTCAGTATGCTGTTCCATTTCATGAAGTGAGAATCCTTTGTCTTCCTATAGATCTAGATTTGATGATTCCAGTTTAATTTACCATTTATTGTCTAATATTCTGAATATCTTATCTAATAGATGTTCTGTTTTGACCATTTGGACTAGATTATTGGTTTTCTGCTTAGTCCTTAGGAGATATCTCCTTCTCACCTCTGTTTTTATTTTCTAAGTCTGTTAGCTCTCATTTACCATTTATCTATAATGAGAAGCACCTAAATGTCACTTTGGAACCCTGACAGATAACGAGAATATATCTCAAGGACATCAAAAGTTGGTTTAACTATGCAAGAAAGGCAGGATTAAAACCTAAAACCAATTTTAAAAAAACAACCAAAAATGATTACTGTCTAAAGATAGACCTCTACAAAATTTGCAAAATAGTTATGTTAACAGGTAAGATACTCTAGCACATCTTGTCCCTAGACTGCAGTGAAATTCAATATCAATGCATCATAGATATCATTCTATTTTCTGTAACTGACAATAAAAAAAAAAAAATCAGCCAGAAACGCATGCTAAATCAGAGACCGGCAAAACTCTTGCAGAACACTCTGAGTTGTCCGCGCCTTAGGCTCTTCATAACCTAGAATTCTCAGTGAAGGACAATAGCTCATCATTTTGCTTTGGGTATTTAAAAGAATTTCAGTCTAAAGGCATAGTCAGAGACTCTGGAGACTTTTTTTTTTTTTACCCTCACAGAAATGTCTCTTCACCTTCTGGAAAACTGTAAATAAAATTAAATAGTAATATTAATGGATTCTTGTACTCTCTGGGGTGCTAGAGCTTCTAAAGGAACAAGAACAGGACAAGGCTAAAAGAATATCAAACATCTTATGAATGATTATTTTGATAATCTTTGCTGCATTAGGAACAGAGAAAAGATAAGCATATTTTGTCTTCTGTTTTATTGATATATATATATAAAAAATGGATTTATTACTTTAATCCTTATAATCTCATTCATGTATCAGAATAAGAAAGCTATGGGAAACACGTATTTTGGGGATATGGAAATGTGAAAATAGAATGGCAGAAATCAGAATATTAATTATAAGAAGCATGTCCCTTTTACAATAGATTTTGTATAAATCTAATTCAATAGTTTATTATTGGGGTGGATTTAATAATCAAAATTTTTGAGTGATATCCCTTATTCAGTAGAGGGCAAAATTTTGTGAAATGTATTGATACAGATAATTGGTAGTCGGGAAAAATATATAAAATATGGTAAAATTAACTCCTTGTGTTCCTCCCCCCAACAGAAACTACATTCTTGCACCCCCAAAATAGAATGTTTCCTGACTCCACCTTACAATCAATCTTCTGATTTCGGAGCATGATTGTGAGGTTAAGAATTTTAATTCAGTTCCACTTCACTGACATTGATTTGTTGAAGAAAACAAGTACTGACATTTGTTTAACTGAAGGGAAGAGGTGGCTTTCAGGATAGGTGTTAGAAATCCAGCAGAAAGCAAAGGCTGGAAATGGGGAAAAGGGATATAAGATTAAAAATGATTCCATGTGCTTAATACATTTGTCATTTTGGACAAAGCAGGTCAGAAAAATCTTTGGCTAAACAAAAATGCAACAAAAGAACAAGCAAAAATACAGAAATTGAGTTTGGTATTATAGAGAAATGGAAGTGAATCCACCTCATGGATAATTTTATAGCTAAAATTCACATGGATGATGAAGATTAAGGGTTTTTGAAGGTATAGATTGTTCTTGAAAAACAAGTATAGTCTGATGGATATATCTGACTTTTGCCATTCTTTTTACCTAGTACCTTAGTTAAATAGATACTAGAATGTGCAATTGGTGGGAAATATTGGTAAGTTTAAGGGGTGTTCATAATTTTGAGTTCATTTTAATTGAGGGAAATATGAATCTCAGAAGCTTGCTATCACTTAATATTGCCTAGGCTATGATTAGTGAGTTTTCTATTTAAATTTCACAGGAAGAACAACATGAAGTTTTGTTTGTATGTGAAGAAAACATATGTTTGATTTTTTTTTTCAATTCTTCTTCTTGTTCATTTTCAAAACATGTTGGAAATAAAATTTCAACTTTTATATTTTGTATTATTTTAAATAAATTTAATCTAAACCTTCTACAGAAGAAACAAAATATTTAATAATTTTGGATTTGAACAATATTTATAATATGAAAAGTTATTGTTAAGGTATCATAGTCCAGAAGATCCAAACAATTTATCAAATCTATACCTACTTAAAGCTAATGCTATTGAGTGCCTAGTATAGCCATTGCTTTTAGAATAATAGATGTTATATGTTCCAATTCTTTTCTATTCAATCCATTCCATTAAAAATATATATTCTTAAGATTATGTGTTGGGTAATTTCAAAAGAAATAGAAAATAAGATATCTATTTTTGTAAGAGTAATAAAACAGGTACACAAACATCCATTATAAAATTGAAATATAATGACTACAAGGGGAAAGGGAGAAGTAAGTAGAAAATTCCCCACAAAATTTGAGGCAGATAACATCACTTTCAGTGAAGGGAAGAAGGAAGCATTCATGAAAGGAGTAGAACCTAAGTTGACCCTTAAAGAGATGAGCTAAGTTCATTCCACTAATGACAAGGGCATGGAACAAGGACAAGAAGTAAAACAGGGGATGGAAATCATGTATTTCTGTCTGGAATATGTAGGCGTAAAAGAAAACCATTAAAAGATACTAGGTTTAAATAAAAAAAATTAAAAAATAAAAATAAAAGATACTAGGTTGTGAAGTAATACACTGTCAAGAAATGAATTTTCCAGTATATAATGCTTTAAGCTTTACATGAGTACTTTGCATATAAACCTAGTGGGGTTGTTATTATGGTCCCCATATCAAAACATAAGTTTCAGAGATATTAAATATGTGTACACTATTAGCTCCAGAATTAGATATTAAAAAGTTCTGCCATTTAGAACTTCAGAACCTAAAGCATTTCTAACTACCCCAGCTTTTATATAGTATTCTTCTCCAAATACTCTATGATCAGAAGACATTAGTCATTTTGGGATTTCACACTGAGTGTACCTTTTCAGAGGATGACCCCCAACGTTTGGAAAGCTCTTCTTCCTTACTTTTGAATCTTGGCATCCTTTAAGCATGAGCTAAAAATGTCACCATCTGTAGAAAGTATTTTCTATTTATATTATACATATTTTTCATGTTATTATTATTATTATTATTATTATTAATGTTGTTACACCTCCATTCCCCACTTTAAAATGTGAATACCTTAAGATCAGGGAACATGTTTTTTTTGCCTTTTATTGCATCCCTGGTCTGGCACATAATTGCTTAATACATTCTTGTTGGATAACTGTGTGGGTATATGTGTGTATGTGCATGAACACACACATATAAGTAATTATGATATGGGAGAAGGGATAGGAGGGGATTCAAAAAAGCTGGTAGAACCACTTGTGTGACTTACCAAAAAAAAAATGAATTATCCAAATCAGATCACTGAGTGGATAGAAGAAATTCCCAAGGGTTATAACAAGAATCCAAATATTTATAGCTCTTCATATCCTGAGGCTATCCACAAGGTAAAAAGCAAGGTAACATTTATAGTATTCTATTACCTGCTGGTCCACCCTCTAACTATCCAATATACTATAGTGTCCTGTTGGATGACGGGAATAGATTTCTCTAAGAATTGAAGATCTTATATATGCTCTTGTTATTAAAAATTGCTGACTACCAGTAAAGAAAAAAAAATAGAATATTCCAGTGCCTTCAGGAGGTTAAGTGCAATATGATTAGAATAAGTTTGTCCTAGGGAATGTGACCTTCCAATTAATGCCATTTTAATTTTTAATTAATTTTGTATACATATATACATACATACACACAGTCATGTATGTGGCATGTATATATGTATTGTAGATGTGTATCTCTACATATATACATATATATGTGCACACATATACACCTACAGATACATCAAAAACTCCAATAATTCTATGAGATATTAGGTGATCCTGGTGATTGAAGTTTTAGTAAAGTGCAATAGAACATGTCCATAGCTTGAGGATTTGAAGAGTGAATGGATATAGTGGAAGGATTTTGGATGTAACAAAAAACAGATGCCTTATTTTTGAGGGACAAGGCCAGGGTTGAAATGCATTTGTATACATTAGGTATATAGCATGTTACTCTAAAGATCTTAAAGCCACAAATTTGAGACATCACAAATATACACACACACACACACACACACACACACACACACACACACATATATATATATATGAAGGGTATCATCCAATTTGGAAGAATGGGATCATCTTTAAAATATTAAAAATAATCAGTGAATTTGAAGCATGCATACAAATAAAGAAATGTGATAGAGAAAATGTTTACATGAAGAAAATGTCTAAGAGGACTTTAGTAAGAAACATCTCCTATAACTAAATGCCAAAAAGAAGATTCACTATATATCAGAGAGATGTAAGGAATAAAAAAGATTTCAGAGTTTTGCCAGAAAACATTCCAAGTTGGTTTTTGATACATTATTTCTGCCAGAGGCAAACTCAAAATTTCTTCTCTTCACGTTCTACAGTTAGTTAAACATAACATTTTTCATTGTATGGCAAATCTACCTGGCCAGCTCCTTCTTGTGAAATGGTCCCGGTGAAAAAGTGGTAATAAATATTTCACCTTTCCCTCATGCTTAATCCCTAACTGAAGACTAATTTTATTCCTTACAACCATTATCCAGTTTGTTGTTGTTGTTGTTGTTGTTGTTGTTGTTGTTGTTTTTAACAAAAGTTACCTAAATCTCACTTCATTATTGTAAAAATACATAGAAAAATGATATGCTCAAGTAAATCCTGACACAATTCCTGTCCCTTTATCAAAAAGCAGGACAAATTAAAAAAAAAAGATTTCTTCAATTAAGAATGATACCAAACTGCCACTGAATCCCACAGAAAACAAGTCCTATAATAGGTAGTCTAAGAAATATAAAAGCCTCTCAAAGGTGATCCCCTACCACATTTATACTGTGATGTCAGAAAAGACATACGTCCAATGGGAAGAAACTTTTATAAAAAAAGAGAATGAAGCTTATAAACTACCATCAGCAGTGAAATTGGAAAATAACATAGAGTGATTTTTAGAAATTTGCTTTTTATTTTTGTACAATCTAGAAGGAAGTGGGAATTGAAGAGGAGAAGGAAGAATCTACTGGAAATCCCAGCTGTAGATTTTCAAACCATTAGGTTACTGGCCCATTTCCAACCTATTGAACAACTGTTGACTTCCCATCTCCACAGGCTCGGCTCCAGCACAGCACGGTATAAGATCTCAGGCCCTACATCCCAAAAGCATATATTATAACTTCATAATTTCCTAGGCTAAATGAGGAAATTCCAATTCCAAAGAGGCCTTCTCATTCAAAGCATTTGTCCCAGTGAGCTCTTCCATCTTGGATATAATTGCAAGACTTTACATGACAAAAATTTTAATTTGGGCGGATTTCATCAGCTTCAAAAAAACATCTCTGACATGTGATCAAGTTCCCTACTTTCTCTGAGTCTTAATTTACTCATTTGTGTAAGAAGAAATTAGACTACCTGATTCTTGAAATCCTTTCCAGCTCTTTATTTAAAGTATCTTGGCTGCCCACTGCCAACACTGTGACATAATCCTCTTCAATTTAGGTGAGAAATTTTGGAAGTTTCTCCCAGATACATAAAGTACAAAGGATTTGTCCAGGATCATATTGCAAATGTGCTACATTTGAACCTGAGTCTGTTGGATTCCAAGCTTGATAAATAATTTATTATACCATATTCTCTCTTAAAGCAATGAATGTAATTTTAAATTGAAGAGAACCACCTTCTGGACAAGCAAGCATGTGAAGACTTGGAATTTTGAAAGAAATTGAATTTTAAAAGATGTATTTTATTAATTACTTTATGGAAAACTGTAAATAAATCTCTTGTACTTAGAAAAAAATGGAGGCTTGGAAGTCAAAAGGAATATAAAAGCAATTATATGTGCTTGTGACCCTGCTTTTAAGTATTTAGAAGAAAAATATGCACTTTGAGATTCTAGAAGCTGTGATACAATAGTGGGAGTGAGCCCTTTTCTCCACTATCCAAACTTCATTGTTTCATTTAATTTCCTTTTCTTTAGTTCACATTTCAGTGGCGAATTCAAGTCAAATTAATAAAGAACATAAAAACAATAGCCCAACTATGTTGTTCTGAGCTTAGAGAAGAAAATGTGTTCCATATTTAACAAAACATAACATAAGGTCAAAACTGAACTTAAGCTAAAAAATAATTATGAAAAGTAAAAGTAAATTCTATTTTAGAATTTTCTTGCAGGAAAAGAAAGGATTATGAGGGTGAAGAGATATACATATTTGAAGTATATATGTAGTAAAATTAGCAAAGATGAAACTCAACATCAATAAACATTAATTAAGCACCTGCTGGGCTCATTTGGGTAGTTCATTGTTCTTAAAGCAATAATAGTTCCCTGCCCTTAGAAACTTTAGAAAGTTAGAAGGAACCAGAAAAGAACAGGTGATAATTTGTAGATAAACCAAATCCATTTTAGAATGCTTAATATATCTTTCTCATTTATAGTTTAAATGGTAACACATGGATAAAGATAGGAGTGAAATTAGAAATGTATGGGAGGAATGTCTATTTAAAAGGGAGCCAAAGTCTATTACCATTATTAAAATTGGTGGTAACAGAAGGGAAATATTTAGACTTTTTTTTTTTTCTTTTCCTCTCTTTTTTTTTCAACCTTTCGCACAATACTCTGAGGTAGATAAGGTTGGTATCATTCTCTCTATTTTATAGGTAATTAAATAAAATCACATTGATGTGAAATGACTTATTCTTGAATGAGAAACTAACCATAAAAACCAGGATTTGAGCCATAGTGTCTTATTTCTATTTCCATTGTCCTGCCACAGTACTCTTTGTGGTATGATATGCTTACAAAATAATTAATACAATATTATGTTTTATTGGAAACAAATTTTATAACACATATACAATGATATGAAAACCTTAAACAATTTGTATATACATATAATACACACACACATATATACATATACATATATATATATATATATATGTAGTGTGTATATAGTGTGTGTACACATATTAGTTTTTAATGTAGTTACTACAAATATTTCTTAAGATGATGTCCAGGGAAAAAAAGTAAGGTCATAATCAGTTTTAATCTGGGAAAAAAATATTCAGTTCCAAAAGTCTCCCCACGTTTTTCTGAAAGCATTCTGCACATATTGTCTTATAGCATAATAGTATTTAATCATAATTACGTAGAATAACATTTTCAGCCATTCCCCAATTGTTGGGCATCTCCTCAGTTTCCACTTTGTTGATACTAGAGAAAAGGTCCGGTAAATATATTTGTACATATAGGTCTTTTTTTTTTTTCTTTTCCTAAATCTCTTTTTGGACACAGACCTAGTAGTGCCATTGATAGAATAAAGAGAGTTTTATAGCATTTTGGCAATAGTTCCAAAGGCTTCTACAGTGTGGTTAAGTTAGTTCCCCACTACTCCAGTAGTACATTAATGGTTCATTTTCCCCACATCCTCTCCAGCATTTCTCATGTTCCTTTCCTGTCCTACTAGCCAATCTAATTGGTATGATATAGTACAGCAGAATTGTTTTAATATGCATTTCTTCAATCAATAGTGAATTAGAACATTTTTCCTACATGGTTATAGAAATCTTTGATTCCTCCATCTGAAGAGTGTTCCTATCTTTTGATCATTTAACAATTGGGGAATGGCTCTTATTTTATAAATTTGATTCAGTTTGAGAAATGTTTGATCTCCTTATCATCCTTTCTTATAGTTAACAGATTTCTACATCCAAGTGAGTGTTTATATGTTTTCACTGTTTGAGCACTCCCCCTCAATAGCTACTCTTCCCTTATATTATAAAAGATTTTTCTTGTTTCTTTATGTGAGATCATTTATACTATTCTATTTCTCCCTTCCCTTTGTTCCCAGTACATCCCTCTCTTACCCATTAAATTATTTTTTTAGATATTGTCTTTTCATAATCAACTTATATCTGTGTCTTCTATCTCTTTCCAACTTTTTCAATAATGAGAAAGTTCTTTTGCTACCAACTATCAAATTATCACAAAGGAATGTTAACAGTAAAATTAACAACTCAACTATAGTCTTTTCATCAAAAATCCTTAAAAATTCTCTGACTCATCGAATACCAAATTTAGGGTTTTTTTTTTGTTTGTTTGTTTTTTGTTTTTTGTTTTTTGTCCCACACGATTATACTCAGTTTTGTTGGGTAGGTGATTCTTGCTTGTAATTCTAGATATATTTCCTCTAGAATATCATATTGCTAGTCATTTAACCCTTTAATGAAGGAGCTACTAAATATCATGCTAATCTATATTATGGTTTCATAATGCTTGATTTTTTTTTTTTTTGGCTTTCAATATTTTCCCCTTGAAATGGGAGCACTAAAATGTGGCTATAGTATTCTTAAGAGTTTTCATTTGGGGATCTCTTTCAGTAAGTGACTACTGCATTTTTTCAATTTCTATTTTACCCTTTGATTCTAGGATATTAGGGTAATTTTTACATGAAAATTTCTAGACAGATGATGTCCAGGATCTTTTCTTATTGTGACTTTCAGACAGTCCGGTAATTTTTAAATTTACTCCTAAATCTATTTTCCAGGTCAGTTGTTTTTCCAACATCTTGTTTCACATTGTCTTCCTCTTCTTTCTCTTCATTGTCCTGGTCCTCCTCCTTCTCTTCCTCCTCCTCCTTATTTTTCTTGTCCTCCTCCTTCTTTTCCTCCTTTTTCTTCTTCTCTTTCTTTTTCTATTCTTTTGGCTTTGATTTATTGCTTTTGATTTCTTATGAAATCATTTGCTTTCATTTACTCAATTCTGGTTTTTAATCAAATATTTTCTTCAGTGTGCTTTTGTACCTCTTTTTCCATTTGGCCAATTCTATATTTTACAGAGTTGTTTTTTTTTTTCCCAGTGAATTTTTATGTCTCCCTTTCCATTGAATTAATTCTACTTTTTAAGGTATTTTTTCTTAATGTTCTTGTTGTACCACTTGTACTATCTGACTTACTCTATTTTTGTCAGGATTTTTGTGTTTCTTTTACCAAGTAGTTGATTCATGTTTCATGATTTTCTTGTATCACTTTCATTTGCTTTTCCAAGGTCTCTTGAAACTCTTTTAGCTTGTTTTTGTAAGGCTTTTCTATGCTCTGAGACAAATCAATATTTTTCTTGCAGGCCTTGTACATAGGAGCTTTTACTTTTCTAATTTGAGTGTGTGTTTTGATCTTTCTTGTCAGCATAGTAAATTTGTATGATCAGTAACTTTTTTTCCTATTCTTTGTTCATTTTTCCAGCCTACTTCATGACTATTCTTTGTTAAAATACGATTCTATTGCCATGATAGAGGGCACACTATCTCAAGCTTCAAGGGTTTTTGTATAGATGTTTTTGGAGAAATTTTTAGGGAGCTACAAGTTTTTGTACTTTTCTTGGGTGGTATGATCTAAGAAGAGATGTTTATAATTCTCCTGGACTGTTTTATGGTATGTATGTGATCACAACACTCTTTTCTGTCCTGAACTTATGAGGATGGTCCCCACTCCACCGAGGCCACAAATTCTGGTGGGCTAGTACTCTGCATTGCTCTGAGACTACTACCCAGGATTGTAATGGAGATCTGTTTTGGGGCAAATCAACAGAGTACAGCCTCAGTGCTAGCAAAGACTGTTATTATTCTCTTCTGGCTAGTTGTTTAATGCCCTTACACACTGTGGGTAGAGAGCTTTGAAAACAGGTGCTTCACTTCTGAATCAGTAGCTCCTGAGATCTGTTCCTGCTTTGCTAGGGCTGGGTGGGTACTGCTGCAGTCCGTGCTAAACAGTGTTCCACTCCTATCCAGATGTAATTGTCTTGTCCTGTTAATGTCTAAGTTGCCTTTGTGTGGAAATTTATTTCACCCCATTCTTTGGTAGGTTCTGCTGCTCTAAGAATTGTTTGTGGCATTATTTAAAAATGTTTGGAGAGGGTTTTAGAAAAAGCTCAGGCAGTTTCCTACCTTTTCTCTACTATCTTGATTCTAATCCTCCCCCATCTCCCACCAAGTGACCACATTTTAGACAAGAAAGGGAGAACAAAATTGGAGAATATCCAAAAGAGAATGACCATGATGTTAAAAGGTCTGGAAACCTACCTTGAAGAAACTGAAGATGTGTAGCCCAGAGAAGAAATTACTTATCAGTGATATGATAGCTGTCTCTACATATTTAAAGGACTGTCATGTAGAATAGGAAGTAGACTTATTACATATAGCTTCAGAGTACATAATGAGGACCAATGTATAAAATTTATGGAAAGGCAAGTTTCAGCTCAAACTACAGTAGAAAAATGCAGTGATCTGTCTTTGGCAATACTGATCTACCTCTCACTGGAAGAATTCAAATGGCTGCTGTATCATTTTCATCTGTGGAGGACTCTGTAAAGTAGATTTATTGATGGGTAGAAGTTGAGGGAGTATAGGATGACCTAAAGAAACACTTGTATCTTACAATTTTGGGGAGGCTAAGAATAATAACAGATTCAAATATTTTCAAATGCTTAGTTCCAGTGACTAAGGACTAGCTGCACCTTAAAACATTTCTGACAATAGATTATACTGGTTGTGAGAGGGAAAGTGTGGAATGGTTCAGACTCAATAAGTTCAGATTCATAGAGACAAAATGAACATCAAAATCTTGTTTGTTCAGCCTGTGCCTAAAAATAAAATCTCTGTATGCCATCTTTAAATAGTCACCATCCAACCTCTGACTGAAGATTCATCATGAGAAGGAAACCACTAATGTTCCGAGAGCTGAATGTATTTGTTTTTCCTTTTGATTAAACCCAAACTTGCAGCAACTTCTAAATACTGCCCCTGACTGTCAGCTACATGACAGCTTTTCAAATATTCTAATCAATCAATAAATCAATAAGCATTTTTTCAACTGCCTTCTATGTGCCATATCTGCTGACAGTGCAAAGACAAAAAGAGAAAATGGTATCATCCTCTCAACCTGTCATTCTTTTTTTCTTTGTGCTTAACATACTCATTTGTTTCAAATGAATCTTAAATGCTACAATCTCAAGGATCCACAATACACTTATCATTCTAGTACATAACAGTTTCTTAATATGTTTTCAGGATTGGATCCTATATCTAGAAGGAATCTGACAATTCAGATGTCCTGACTTTTAATCCAGTATAGCAATTCTAAATATCAAGGATTTAAATATTTGTTAGCCACATATTCCTTACCATATAAATGAATTCATTTTAATAAAACACGAACTTCATTATGCCAGACTTCTCACTCATTAGTCTACCTTTTTAATTTTCCCTTGCATTTCTTATTTCTGCTTTGTAATTATCTAGAGAAGGGAAATAAAGGCCCAAAATAAAGTGTATTGAAATTTTCATATAAAATCTTTCTCTAAAAGCTATTTCCTGAGCAACTTTACATAATAAAAGAGAGATCTAGCCTGGTATTAGCCTCTACCCATTTAATTAAGGACTCTATTCCTATTCTAGTCTAAACTAAATGCAATAACAGGTGAATCTTTACTTAGTATCAGTGCACAAAACCATTATTTGAACTAAGACTTCAAGTTATATATAAAAAGTATGAATCAATCATTCAAGGTTCTCCACATCTGGTCTTAAATTACCTTTCCATATTTAGATCATAGCTCTCCAAACTTATACCTCCATTACAGCCATATTAGTTATATTAAATGATATGTGCATGTCCCTTTCTTTTAATGACTAGTCTTCCTTTGCTTTCTCATCTTATTTGAATGATTCCTGTCCTTCAAAATTCAGCTCAAATCCCACATATTTTGTGAAGTCTTACCTGGACATCACAAAACCATAGTCTTTGACTACTAAAATCCTGTAGAATTTTTTGTCTACAATACAATTCAATAAAAAAAGTAAACTTGTTCTGCCTTGAAGAAGTAATTATCTTTTTTTGCATACAAACTAACTATCTAATCAGAAGTCAGGGCCTATTTATCTCTTTATACATCAATCAAATGTTTAGCTCACCATCATGCATTTGGCACATAGCCAGTGCATTTTTGTTACATTTTAAAACCAACATAACAAAAGACTTATAAACTAATTCACAAGGTTTTGCCCATTATTAAGTATGAAAACTTCATTTTCACATCATTCATAAATGTTAATGTAGCTATTGGTACTCTAAATTAAAATCCTCATCCAATGACAGTGATAAACAGTTAAATGTTTAACTACCAATTCTTCATGAAAAACAGATGTACCCATAATTGATGTGTAATATTTACTTATACAATATTCTTTATCACTTTTGTAAGTATAGACAATTAACAAAGCAAAGATTAAGCAATGATTCATATTTTTGTGGAATTTTAAGGCATAAATATTCATGCTGAAAATTTTAAAATTGCTGGAACCTATAGAAGGAGGTTCCGATATAACCCTGGATTCACACCAATATTAACGTGGATGAAGCCAGACAATGTAAATAAATTGCATCTACTTAGAAGGATGGTCCGTAGTTCACCATAAAGATAACTGCAAATTATTTGCTAACATTTCTAATAGAAGATCTTTTTTGTGGGGGGGAACAACGATCTAAACATCAGTCTGTGTTTTCGTATTCTGTATTTTCTCCATGCAGGTGGACACAGAAAAAGATGATTAAAACTCTGCTAATTTTGAGTTTGGATTGATAAATAAAAGAGGCCAAAGACTAGCAAAGTGCTAGTCTTCTGCAATTACATCACTAATAGTATGTTGATGAAGGAAGTCATAATATTCCAGGATTGGGGAATACCAAAGAAAATGAGAAATCTCGAATCCATTGTCAATAGGCAGGAAGCAATTGATTGCTATGCCATTTCTAGACAAATTATCAATGTGCTATCAAAAATGAAAGACTTAAATCAAAGCTTAAAATATGTTACAAATTAGGAAAAAAAGATAAAGGCTAAAAGAACAAATTACAGAAAAAGCTCAGAAACATGTCAGAAAACACTTCATCTTGCTAAATAGAAGGATTTAGAAGGCTGGGGAAAATGTGCTTTAGAAAATGAGCTTACTTATGAAAATATTATCAAAAAACTGGGTAAAATGTATAGATAACATCACCTGATAAAACAAATACAATAGAAGTGTTTATATTTATAATCAGAATTTTAAACTGGATCTAATATTTCATTAGTATACAAAATTCCAATATATAAACTTTTGCCAGTGCAGGTCAGTACCTTCTGTACAAATTATGTTGACTTAGAAAATCCCTTAGAATAATCAAATATATGATTTTTCCTGGATCACTCAATCAATATATATAAAAAGAAGGACTTGAATCCAAATCTTCTTGGTTTTTATATAAGTAAGAATTTGATCCAATAGTAAACACTTTTTCTAACATAATAAAATATAAAAATGATATTTTCCAATATCTAGACTATACTCAAATAAAGTATGAGAAGGGAAGAAACAGGTTTTTGTAGGTAATTTAGCATCATAAATTACATGCTCAAAACTGAACCTTTCATGAATTGTAGAAAATACATATTACTGCTCTATTGCTTGTTTCCAAAAAGAATGCTATAATAGAGAAGTTTGAAGGTTCTTCTCAAAAAAGGAATATACTATATTTTTGTTGTAATAATACAGCATCTTTGAATAATTCAACAAAACAATACAATTCAATTACCTTTTTTGTTTGCCTTTTTGTTTGGTTTATTGGTTCTTGTTGCTCTAACCCAGTTCTTCATGCCACATGTTTTTCTTAAACTTCAGTCTCAATTTTATTATATCAACCTGACTCTATCCATACTTATAACTGCTAGATGCACTCATTTTGAAATCCAGAATTGTATTCATTTAATGAATACATTTCGAGATCTTCCAATGCATAAGAAACTGTGCTACATATTATGAATGCTACAGTATGGACTTCCTGGTTTCTTTTTTTTTTTCCTTCTATTTTTATTATAGCTTTTTATTTACAAGATATATGCATGGATAATTTTTCAGCTTTGACAATTGCAAAAGTTTCTGTTCCTACTTTTCCCCTCCTTCCCCCCACCCTCTCCTCCAGATGGCAGGTTGACCAATACATGTTAAATATGTTAAAGTATAAATTAAATACAATATATGTATACATGTCCATACAGTTATTTTGCTGTCCAAAAAGAATCGGACTTTGAAATAGTGTACAATTAAACTGTGAAGGAAATCAAAAATGCAGGCAGACAAAAATAGAGGGATTGGGAATTGTATGTAGTGGTTCATAGTCATCTCCCAGAGTTCTTTCAGTAGGTGTAGATGGTTCAATGCATTAATGCTCTATTGGAACTGTTTTGGTTCATCTCATTGTTGAAGAGGGCCACGTCCATCAGAATTGATCGTCATATCGTATTGTTCTTGAGGACTTCCTGATTCCAAAAAACTTAGGATTCAGAAAGAAGTTAAAACATAAAGCCAAACAACTACAAAACTTCTCAAGGGTATTCTCTCCAATCTCAACAATTTGGGTTATGTGGAGGGTTTTTGTATCATTTGGAGAGAATTTACATGTGAGTCTTTTTCATTTTCTAGATTGTGAAGAAGCATGAAATCTTAAAATTTTTGTACAATACTGATGAACATAAATGCAGGCAACAAAGTTTTGACATAATTTCCCACAAACCCTTACAAGTAATAGTATCAAAAGTTTTGGTGATGTCAACAAATGGTATTGTATGTGAATTTCACGTCTTGCTTGTCCAGATCCTAGATAATAAGTGATGCTATTGCACAGTTCCTCCAATAAAATGAAGAAAGAATGTGTGCTGGTTCCAATGCATTTGAGTATGATTTTTTTCATCAATATTCTCAGATGCCTTCAATAAGGATAAAAATAGCATAGATGACAAGTTCAATCAGTTATATAGATGGTAAATTATTTAACTTGAAAAAAATTCTGGCCAAGATTAAAGTAGAGGAAGAGTTGTTGCATTGTTTTATTTTGTTTTGGTTTTGTTCCAGCTGATTGTGAACTCAATGCAACCTCTGAAAGTGAGATATAACAAATTATGGATCTATTCTCTGTTGCTTGTGCTAATTTTGGCCTAACAATTAACGCCAAGAAAACACAGGTTTTCCACCAGCCAGAACACCATTCATATGTAGTCATTGTTACGGCAAATGGAGAAAATCCAAATATTATGAATAAGATCACTTCTTTTGGCAACATAATTTCTAGGGATGTACACATAAATGATAAAGTTGACACATGCATTGCCAGAGCTAGTTCAGTGTTTGGGAGACTCTAAAGGCAAGTATTAGATGTCCACTGAAGCTCTACAAAGTCCTTTTGCTGACCTCATTATTATATATCTGAAATCTGAAGAGTATACCAGTACCATGGCTGTAAACTAAACTGCTTCCATTTGAATTGTCTTAAGAAGATTTTGAAGATCACTGAGAAATAAAAGGTAGCAGATCCTAAGATTCTTTCTTGAACTAATTTGCCAAGCATTCAAAGTCTACTACAAAGAATACAACTCTTTGTGCTGGTCACATTATTTTCATGCCAAATGTATCTTTGCCAAATACATTATTTTACAGAGAGCTCACACAAGGTGCTTACATGGTGATCAGGTGTCCTACAATGACACTCTCAAGGTCTCTCTAAAGAATTTTGGGATCAATTATTTACATGGGGGATGCTGGCAAATGACTATCCATCATGGTGTGCATGAACACAATGGAGTACAGTGTTCTATGAATGAAGCAGATTTGCAGTAGCTTAAAAGAAATGTGAGATGCACAGATTTACATTATCATTCCACCTGTTCATGTGTCTGGCCTGTGGCAGTGCTTTTCCAAGTCATGTTGGTCTGATCAAACAGAGGTGGATACATTCTACTTTGATACCCAAATTGTGATGCCATGTAAGTCCTTTTCAAGAATGAAGGACAATAATCATTCTGATTAGCAATACACCTTTGTAGCTTTACTTTTTGTAAAATTGTTTCTTTTGATATATCTTTAAACTCCTTGTGTTCAGGATCTATTCCTTGCTTTTTTTAATAAGGTCTAATTTCTATTTTTGATATGGACCACAGGCTAAATATGAGGACAAAAGAGTCCTGAATTAATAGCCTGCCTTTTATATTTGTTGTCCAAGTAAATCTAAACACACTTCTTAAACTCTTGGGAGTTTGCTTTACTCACCTTTAAAATAATGACCATTCTACTCATAGTATCTACTTATAGTGTTATTCTGTGGATTCTGTGCTTTGAACTAGAAGGGACTTTAACAGCTATGTAGATCAAATTTTTTGTTTAAAACTAAGGAAATTGTTTTCTAGGGAAATTGAGTGATTTAGCCAAAGTATCTTGATAAATATTTATTAAAAATACACTAGATTCTAGACAGTGTGCTAAAAGGTAGGAATAAAAAAAAACAGTCAAAAGACATGTGTTGCCATTGTGGAATTTATAATCTAATGGTTTATATAAATAGTAGCAATCAGAAATATAAATTAAACCCACATCTTCCTTAAATGTCAGTGTTCTTTCTACCATGCTACACTGAGCAATTACAAGCCAATGTTTACTAAAACTTGAAGCACTGTTTACATATTTATCTATATTTTTCCTCATGTTAAGTATTTTAAATACTTTGAATATTCTCTAGTCTCTAAAATAAACTATACATATTTATTAACCATAATTATTAATTTAAATTAAAAATTTAAAATTATCCATACATATTTATTAAAGATCTATGAATTATCTATAGAATGTAAGATAGTATGTTAGGTAGCTGCCTCTGATCATTAAGTTTTTAATTAGTTGCTTTCAGTAAGCCTTAGCTACCTCCTTTATGCAAGAAAATGTTAATTTTCCTTTTTAATTTTTTTTACAGATTGTGCACTATTGGAATTAATGATTCTTTGAATGTTTGCTTCTGTATTTTGTTTTACTAGCCTGGGTACTCATTTATGGTTTGTTCAATTCCTTTTTCTGGTAAATAGGTATTTAAATTCTGTACTTTTTGTTCCATTAATCTAAGTATTTTATATTTTTTGTAATTATTCACCCATTTCATGTAAGTTATTTTAACATGTTGTTGGCAAAATAATTTATAATAGCATTTTTATATCTTGAGAAAGTTTACTGCTGACACCAAGAAAAGTCAAATGATTTATGGCAGATAATAATACAAAATGAGTGGCAGAAATATGAGTAGCTTTGTCCTACTTGTGGCAATACAGAGATAACCCTTGCTTGTCATCTCTCTGATTATTCTTATTGATTAGGTACCTGATCATTTGATCTATCCATCTAGAAAAGGTGAAATTGAGAAAATGGCCCAAGATCCCCATATTAAACTGCATGCTATCTCTGGTTAGACCATTAGATATAGCCTTGCTGTATTTCTATGAAGGAACTGGGTAACAAAATTAACTTCTCTTTTTCTAGCTATCCCATTACTCCTTGGCTAGCAGAAACCCCTTCTGATGAGTGGTTTAATTTATACTCAGATACTTTTGCATTAGTTGATGAATCCAGCAGTATTAAGTAATTTTTAGCTATTTAATTTATACTCTGAATCAGTTCTTTGCTTTAGAAGGATTTTGCTTTTTGGGTCCCTCACTACCTTTAAATATTCTTTTTAACTATAGAACCCACCAACACATGACTATCAATTTTTACCCAATCCAACCAAAGCCTCTCCATAGACTCATAAGAAGGATGAAATTATTTTGGAGAGGAGAAAGTGTTTTCAAACAAGCAATCTAGTTTGTAGCTTTAAAAGGCAAAATGATTCCAAATTAAAAGAAAAAATGAATAGTCCTTAAAAATGAATTAATATATAGAAGCAGCATGTTATAATGGATAGAGTATTACGTTCAGAGCAACAAAGACCTGTACTGAATATTGTCATAGGCATGTATTAATCTTGTGACCTTGGGCAATTAACTTGTTTAAACCTCAGTTTTCTAATTGGTAAAATAGGGAGAAAAGAATAAGGTGAAATTTGTAAACTTTTCACTAAACAAAAAAGCATATGTGTCAGTTATTATGGTTGGAATAAAAGTTTTTATTTATTCTGATTTTAACACATTCCTTCAAATTAACATTACTAATAATGATGGTGATGAATCATGAGAAAAATTAATAATAGCTATCATTTTATAGCTCCAGGTACTATTCAAAATACTTTAAAATTATCATTTCATTTAATCTTTACAACACCTTGGAGAGGTATCCCAAGAAAATCATAAAGGAGGGAAAAGAACCCACATATAAAAATGTTTGCAGCAGCCTTTTTGTGGTTGCAAAGAATTGCAAAATGTGTAGATGCCCATCAATAGGTGAACGGCTGAATACCGAGTGGTATATGAAGGTAATAGAATATTATTGTTCTATAAAAATGATGAATAAACCAAATATAGAAAGGCCTGGAAAGATTTACATGAACTGATGCTGAGTGAAACAAAGAGGAGCAGGAATATATTATAAACAATAACAGCAAGAAGTATGCAATGATCAACTATGAAAGGCTTAGTTCTTCTCAGTGGTTTAATGATCCAAAGCAATCCAACAGACTTTGATAGAAAATGACATATGCATCCAGAAAAAGAACTATGGAGATTGAATGCAAGTCCACAAATGCAATGATCATGTTTTTTTTTTTTTCTATTTTTTTCCCTCTCCAATGGTTTTTCCCTTTTGTTTTGCTTTTTCTCAACTAAGATGATTTATAAAGCAATGTATATTAATAATAAATGTAAAAAAGAAATTGAATCAATATCATTAGGGATAATAGGCTTTAGTTTTTTTGTTTGGTTGGTTGGTTTTGGTTTTTTTGAATCTCTGTGTTTTTTTTTTTTTGTTTGTTTTTTGTTTTTTTTTTTTGGGGGGGTGAAGGCCATATTTGCAATGTATATTAATAATAAATGTAAAAAAGAAATTGAATCAATATCATTATTACAAACTATGAAATATTGAAATTAATGATTCTTTGAATGTTTGATCCTGTGATTTTTTTCTAACCTGGACATTCATTCATAATTTGTTCAATTTCTTTTACTGCTAAAAAGGTATTTAAATTTTATACTTTTTATCTCATTAATCTAAGTATTTTATATTTTCGTAATTATTTATATATTTCTTGTATAGCATGTACAACTAACACATTGTTGAAAAATAATTTATCTATATCTTGATTTCTTTTATATTCATTTTTATACAATCACATCAACAGTTATAATTAGTTTTGCTTTTACTGTGTCAAATTAAAAAAAAAACACATGGGAAAGAGATGCTATTATAACCTCATTTTACTGTTGAAGAAACTGAGGCAGGCAGAAGTCATCTTCCTCAGTTTCACTGAGTATATAAGTATTTAAAACTGTATTTGAATTTAGGATTTCTTCACTCAAGATACAGTACTTTACCCACTCTGTCATATAGCTGAGAAAGTTTACTGCTGACACCTACAAAAGTCAAATGAATTTTGGCAGATAATAATAGCAAATGTGTGACAGATAAGACTAGAACCATCTCCATGGACTTCCATTCAAGTAGTGTTTCCAATATCCCATTTCATCATCCTCTTAATTATTTAAAATATATACTTCCTTTTTTGTTCTCCTT
This sequence comes from Antechinus flavipes, assembly GCF_016432865.1. NCBI lineage: Eukaryota > Metazoa > Chordata > Mammalia > Dasyuromorphia > Dasyuridae > Antechinus > Antechinus flavipes. The sequence goes on along the minus strand of NC_067403.1, from coordinate 22,087,539 downwards.
TGGAAATCTGACAAATTTACTGATTTGCATTCCCCTAACCCAATGGCTATTTGTTTAAAATTTTCAGATGTTCAAGATAATACATGACTAATTTTTGACTAATAGTAGCATTTTAAAATTTATAAAGTAATTTGCATATGTTTATCTCATTTCATCCTCACATCTCTGTGAATTAAGTGCTATTAAAATCCCTATTTTAAAGATAAGGAAACTGAGGCTGAGAGTGGTTAAGTGGCTTGGCCACATTCAAACAACTAGTAAGTATCTAAATTGGAATCTGACCTCATGTCTTTCTCACTAAAGTCAAGTAGTCAATCCACTGTCTCTTCTAGGTTCAGGCAGATAACAAAAAAGGTTTAGCACTGAGAGAGGATATATTGTTCTTTTTTGTGGTAGCAGTATGGTACATTTATGAGTTATATAGTGATAGCCATAACCTTGAAAGCATTAGGTGGCAGAAAGGATAGAGTGCAAAAATGAAATAAATGAGTCCTGAGTTCAGATCCCATCCCAGAGCCTAGCCACCCTCTAAAACTTACCTCGTAGTCTATATTTCCCATAAAAATTTCAGAGACATTTTGTGGCTCAGTGAATAGAGCACTGAGCCTGAAGTCAGAAAAGTTGAGTTGAAATATGCCCTCATACTTCTAGTTAGCTCTATGATCCTGGACAAGTCACTTAATTGTTCCCTGTATCATTTCCCTCATCTGTAAAATGGAATTAATAATTGCATTTGCCTTTGAGGGCCATCATGAAGCTCAAATTAAATATATATATATATATGAAGTATTTTGCAAAACTTAAAATGTTTTATAGATGTGTCAATTATGATTGTTGCTATTATTATTTATAACGTTTATTATGGGATTTTTGATAGTAGTCAACAAGTCAATAGCAATTAGACAATCTACAAGAGCCAGAGAAGTATCTGCATCTAGCCAACCATTCAAGGACAGGTACCAATAGGGCAAGCAAAGTGAGGCACTGGATTCAAGGCACAGGGGACAAAGAAATGCTTTGAATGTTGAAAGAAAACATTCCTTCCATTCACCATATAGCTGTGCTTCCTATGAAAATAAAAACTAAGTTCAAAGCTTAGTAAAGAAAGAGTGGCTTCCTAAATTGGAGGCGCGAGTGATGGAAAAGTGGTTGGGCAGCATTAATTTGCAGCATTCCATTATACTTTTAATAATGCATGCAACTATGGAATTTATCATCTGTCATATAACTTGACCATACAGTGATGTCTTAAGATATTCTATTTAATTTTCCCCTTTTTTATAGAATTTCTAACTGGGCATGAATTATTTTTTCCCCTTACATGAAAGCATAAAGTCATGATAGTGTTGCATTCTGAATTTAGAGTGCAGATCTTAAGCCACAAGAAAGGCTTCCTTGATATAAGTTGACACATATATACCATCCATGGCATTTGCCTCACTTTGAAAAGTGATCAGTATGCTCTTTGCCAATGGTTGCTTATATATTTTAATTTGTACATAGAACATACGTACATATACATTTCTATATACACAATAAATATTTTATGTACATATATTATATATATACACACCCATACAAACCTACATATATAAATTGTACATATCTATATGTATCTATCTATCTATCTATCTATATCTATCTATCTATATATATATATATACATACATATATATACATATAACAGGTCTGTGTATATATTTATGTATGTATATACATGCATGTATGTGTACATGCATCCACACATATGCATATACTTTAGCGAAGATTTTGATCTATTTAAAATCTTTTAAATTGAAGGAGTTTTCCCAAAGGAATAAAAACCTTCTTGAATTTCTATTGACTGTCCCTTATTTAACTCCAAACCTACCTGGACAAAACAGATTCTACAAGTTATTTTGAAGTCAGATAAGACCTTGTGCTTTATTTATTTTAATGCATTTTAGGATTTATAACTGCTTGCTTCCCTCTCTAAAAATAAACCTGAGAGAGATCACAGAATAAAATAATCCATATCAAAATGTGCAATATGAATTCATTCACTCCAAGGCACAAGAATAGGTAGTAGTGATGCAAGTTAACATGAGGCATTATCCATATCATTGAGGATCTTGTAATCTAACTGATGAAGTAAAGCATATCCAAAAAATGAAGAATAAAAAATCTAAAGGAAGTATACCAAGTGTCAAATGATGTAGATAAACATTAATATATGCTGCATGGTAGCAAAGATGAAGTGAATACTAGAAGATTCCTACAATGAGAGAACATGGTGGCTCCTGAAGTATAATATAAAGGGAGGAAACCACACTTGTTATTTTAAACATAAAATTGCTTGACTTAGGCTCACTGAATGAACCAAAGAATGGTTGATGAATTCAATTTTTGTTGTTGTTATTAAATTCCTTCTATCTGTAATAGATTACTATATATAGGAAAAATAAGGATGTAGATATATTTTCAGGCAAAATGAGTAACCTAGAGTTTATATTGGAGGATATATAAGGGGGGGGGTTGTTAATCAAAGGTTATTTGTTGTGTTAAAATCTGTACATATTTCAGTGGATCCATGATAATAAGAATATGGGCAATTTCTCCATTAGTAAATAAAAATATAACCATGTCTTCGCATCCTTTGTGATTCTTTCCCATTCACAAATATCCCATAGAAATTCCATCGGTCTTTTGGAATACTTTGTTGTATTTTATATACCATGGAAAGCAATGAATCGCTCAGATTGTCTATTTGCTACCTCTCATTTTTATTGCAGACTCAGCCTATCATTTTTGATCATCTAGTTTTCATTGATATCTTTTCTGACAATCCTTTATGTTATTCATCCTTTATGTTATTCATCCTTTAAACGATCACTGAAGAACAGATTAGTCTTTTCTGGGTTTTGCCACTGCTTGTTGGGGTCATTCACAGTCCAGAAATTGTGGTGTTCCATGATTTGCAACCTTATAAAATTTCATTGTAAATATTTGTGTTTAAAAATTGTGTTCTTGAGTTAGGGATCATTGTGGAGACCATTAAAATCCCCATGTAGCTTATTGAATGCAATCATGGATATGGATACTCATTCCATCAGGGCAGATCAAAATGCATATGTCTTGTTGAAGCCATAATGTAATCAATCTGTAATGATGGAGTGTGAGTATGATGATTGGCCTAGTTGATGAAAAGCTTTCCCCTAGCACAGTTTTCCCTGATTGAATTGTGCCACAGAGTTTCACTGGTAGGTAAAGGTAATATGCCTACCTTAGCATTGGGATACTCTAAATAAGATCTTCAGGTAGAGGCAAAGCAGCCACCTATCAGAAGTATTTTTTTTTTAACAAAAATAGGATGAACTTGATTCCTCAAGTGTGATTTTGTAATTGTTATTATTTATTTCTTTGAAAAAATATTTCAGGTATTTATTTAAATGATGGCTTGTCTTATATTCATTTTAGAGTTACATTATTTAGATTTTTATCACCTTAATAAGGCTTTTAAAAAAGCTGGGCAAGTTACTTGCCCAGGATTAAAGTTGAGTAAAGAATATGGGAAATGGGAATTAACTAGTAAACAAAGTTATTTATATATATATATAACTAATGGAGAATGTGGTATTTTAAAGAATGAAGTTTAACATTTATCATTATAAGATGCTCATTTTCATCTTTCTTTTAGACTAAAATATTATAACAAAATAATTAAATATATGTTTGAAATTTATTGTGATCGATCAGTAATTATATTTAAATGAGAATTAAAAAAGGAGAACAGTTAGTAACATGGTAGATCATGATGGTAAAATTATTGGAAACTATGAAGTGTAGGTGTCTGTTGAAAAAAAAAAAGTTTAACACAGAACAGTAGATTAAGGAGGATTACAAAAGTCATATTTAAGTCATATAAAAGAATACATAATTTCATTCTGCTTGGACCCAAAAGAAAGAATTAGGGACTGAATAGTCTGAAGATTGATTTAGTATTTATATAATGAAAACCACTTTCACAATTAGAACTATTAATAAATAAAATTATCTATCTTAGAAAGTGTCTGGTTATTCTTTAACTCATAGTTTGAGGTTAAAAAACCTTTGGGGGGACTATTTTAGATGTGAATCACATAAATATAAAAAAGTTAGCACTTATAACAAGTTTTTACTTCAGTATTCCACAACTCTATTTGAAAAATAGAATATAAAAATTCATTATATTGCATTCTCAGGAGACCTAAAATATAGGTGGGCTGAATTCTAATCTAGGTCTTCCACTGACAATATTTTAGTGACTTCACCTTTCTTTGTCCTCCTAAAAGTAATGAGCATGTTCAAACAGATGACTTTCAGTGTCTCTTCTAGCATTTAATTTTGATCTATAATTATGATCCATCAAACTTGTCTAATCTTTTTTTGAAAAATGAACATACATAAACACTGACATCTTATATAAATACAATGTTAAATGAGTAAAAGTAGTATATAGCAATTTTAATTTTTAAAAGATTTATTGATATTTCTTTTTATATTACCTAAATGTATCCCATTGTCCTCCTGTTCTCCAAAGAACTATGCTACACAATGTCTTTCTTTTTTTTTTTTTTTATAAATTTTATTTTATTTAATAATAACTTCGCATTGACAGAATCCATGCCAGGATAATTTCTACACGACATTATCCCTTGCAATCACTTATGTTTCGTTTTTTCCCCTTCCTCCCTCCTCCCCCCCCCAGGATGGCAAGCAGTCCTATATATGCTAAACATGTTGCAGTATATCCTAGATACAATACATATTTGCAGAACCGAACAGTTCTTTTGTTGCACAGGGAGAATTGGATTCAGAAGGTTAAAAATAACGCGGGAAGAAAATCAAAAATGCAAATAGTTCACATTCATTTCCCAGTATTCCTTCTTTGGGTGTAGCTGTTTCTGTCCATCATTTCTCCAATGAAACTCAGTTAAGTCTCTTTGTCAGAGAAATCCACTTCCATCAGAATACATCCTCATACAATATCGTTGTCGAAGTGTATAATGATCTCCTGGTTCTGCTCATCTCACTTAGCATCAGTCCATGTAGGTCTCTCCAAGCCTCTCTGTATTCATCCTGCTGGTCATTCCTTGCAGAGCAATAATATTCCATAACATTCATATACCACAATTTACCCAGCCATTCTCCAATGGATGGGCATCCATTCATTTTCCAGTTTCTAGCCACTACAAACAGGGCTGCTACAAACATTTTGGCACATACAGGTCCCCTTCCCTTTTTTAGTATCTCTTTGGGGTATAAGCCCAATAGAAACACTGCTGGATCAAAGGGTATGCACAGTTTGATAACTTTTTGGGCATAATTCCAGATCGCTCTCCAGAATGGCTGGATTCGTTCACAACTCCACCAACAATGCATCAGTGTCCCCGTTTTCCTGCATCCCCTCCAACATTCATCATTATTTTTTCCTGTCATCTTAGCCAATCTGACAGGTGTGTAGTGATATCTCAGAGTTGTCTTAATTTGCATTTCTCTGATCAATAGTGATTTGGAACACTCTTTCATGTGAGTGGTGATAGTTTCAATTTCTTCATCTGAAAATTGTCTGTTCATATCCTTTGACCATTTATCAATTGGAGAATGGCTTGATTTTTTATAAATTTGAGTCAGTTCTCTATATATTTTGGAAATGAGGCCTTTATCAGAACCTTTAATTGTAAAGATGTTTTCCCAGTTTGTTACTTCCCTACTAATCTTGTTTGCATTCGTTCTGTTTGTACAAAGGCTTTTTAATTTGATATAATCAAAATTTTCTATTTTGTGATTGGTAATGGTCTCTAGTTCATCTTTGGTCACAAATTTCTTTCTCCTCCACAAGTCTGAGAGATAAACTATCCTATGTTCCTCTAATTTATTTATAATCTCGTTCTTTATGCCTAGGTCATAGACCCATTTTGATCTTATCTTGGTATGTGGTGTTAAGTGTGGGTCCTTGCCTAATTTCTGCCATACTGATTTCCAGTTATCCCAGCAGTTTTTATCAAATAATGAAATCTTATCCCAAAATTTAGAATCTTTGGGTTTGTCAAACACTAGATTGCTATAGTTGACTATTCTGTCTTGTGAACCTAACCTTTTCCACTGATCAACTAATCTATTTCTAAGCCAATACCAAATGGTTTTGGTGACTGCTGCTTTATAATATAATTTTAGATCAGGTACAGCTAGACCACCTTCATTTGATTTTTTTTTCATTAATTCCCTTGAGATTCTCGACTTTTTATTGTTCCATATGAATTTTGTTGTTATTTTTTCTAAATCATTAAAATATTTTCTTGGAAGTCTGATTGGTATAGCACTAAATAAATAGATTAGTTTAGGGAGTATTGTCATCTTTATTATATTTGCTCGGCCTATCCAAGAGCACTTAATATTTTTCCAATTATTTAAGTCTGACTTTATTTGTGTGAAAACTTTTTTGTAATTTTGCTCATATAATTCCTGACTTTCCTTTGGTAGGTAGATTCCCAAATATTTTATGCTATCAACAGTTATTTTGAATGGAATTTCTCTTTGTATCTCTTGCTCTTGGATTTTGTTGGTGGTGTATAAGAATGCTGAGGATTTATGGGGATTTATTTTGTATCCTGCTACTTTGCTAAAATTATGAATTATTTCTAATAGCTTTTTAGTAGAATCTCTGGGGTTTTCTAGGTATACCATCATATCATCTGCAAAGAGTGATAGTTTGGTTTCCTCATTGCCTACTCTAATTCCTTTAATCTCTTTCTCGACTCTTATTGCAGAGGCCAGTGTTTCTAATACAATATTGAATAATAATGGTGATAGTGGGCAACCTTGCTTCACTCCAGATCTTACCGGGAAAGGTTCCAGTTTTTCCCCATTGCATATGATGCTTACTGAAGGTTTAAAATATATGCTCCTAACTATTTTAAGGAAAAGTCCTTTTATTCCTATGCTCTCAAGTGTTTTTATTAGGAATGGCTGTTGGATTTTATCAAATGCTTTTTTTGCATCTATTGTCTTTCTTTAAAAAGAAAATATATATAATTAACTAATACTGTAAAAAATATGTGACTATATATGCAATGGCATATATCTATGGGTTTCCCATATCTGCAAAGTGGTGGGATAAAGAATGATCTTTTCTATCTCTTAGCTAGGGTAATTAATGGAATGGAATATTATTATACTGTTGAAAATGATAGATCTGATGAATACAGAGAAGCATGGACAGATTTGTATGAACTGATGCAGAGTGAAGTAAGCAGATCCAAGAAGGTAGGTGGTTAGAGAATACACACACACACAGACACACACACACACACATACACACACACACACACACATAAACAATGAAGCTTTTTATGGAAAGAGTAACAACCACAAAACAATTGAAAGTGAATATTGTCAAATTATGAAGTACTCAATTTTACAAATAAATATAATTCATAGCAAATGTAAAAACACTATCTTTAAAAATAATCACATTTTCCATGTTGAATTCAGTATCTCAAGTAACCAATCTAAGCATGAAAATGATGTGATGATGTAACTTTTATAAGACAAAGAAAAGTGGATGTAATCATATAAAGGATGGGAGGGGTGCTAACAGGAGATGATTTCCTTCATCCTACTTAATCCTAAATTTCCAAATTGAATGAAATATCCCACATAATTCTGTATTCCCTATTTGTAATATCATGATTCTGTAATTATGATGAGATCAAACTCCTATTTTGTTTAGTCCCTTCATGTAAATATGAATTGTTTAATGCAACAATGTTTTCTGCATTTAGAAATACATATTTAAATTATTAAAATTTATGGTGCTTATTCAGCCCATGTCTTCAATCAAGGGTGAAGATTGTCACCAGGGCATGAAAATGACTTAATTAAGCTTGTTACTTATAAACCATTTTTATGTATAGCTTTTAAATCTCAAGAATAATAAAAGTTGTATGTACTTACAAAAGTATATATTGTGTATTAAATTAACTCATAATGGGCTTGTCATATTCTAGAATACTGGAAATATTTTACAGTGTCTTAACAAGTATCAGCTCTTGACATGTTCTCAAATGGATCCCATTAAATGGATACTTTAGTAAATTATTTTTTAATTTTAATATAGATCAGCCCAAAATTATTGTGAGATTTTTTCAATTAATTTATTACACAAGTAAATTGAATTTCTTTAAAAGAACCTTGCCTTTAATGTAACTTTCCACAAAAGATTATCAATATAAAATTACCTCTATGAATATCAATGTGAGTACTGTATTATATGTTTGTATCTTTGATTTGTGGTGAAAAATCCTCCAGAATATCTTACCACTTTTCCCACAACCATACAAATTGTAAATGCCAACATTATCTGAAGATATACTTATACAGAGTTCACAGATTTTTTGCTTAGAAAGCCAAAATTCAAATTTATACAATGGATCTCTTATCACTGGCATGTGAGGCATAAAATTGGGCTGTTTTTGTGGTTCTTATCACAAGGAAAAAATAGTACATGATGATGTTTTTTTGATTACTACTCACAAAACTACACCTAATTATAAAGTCCAGCAACTCATATTACTGCCCAATAATAAAATAATCTATATATGCAACAACAACAACAAAAAAACAAAACAAAAACAGTGGATTGTGGTACATTCATGTAATGGAATGTTATAATGCAATTAGAAAAAAAATGTAACAGTATAAATAATAGTAAAAATCATTTACCTAATGCTTTAATGTTTGCAACGTATTTGTGTGTTTATTTAAATCTCAGAAGAAATCTTTACAAAATAATGCAAAGTAAAAGAAAAAGAATCAGTAGAACATAATACACCCAAATTATACCTTTACACATTGAAAAAGAAAAATATGAATAAGAATGGATGATGCGGATGAGCAAAAAAATCTTAAAGAAAGCATTAGTGAAAAGTTAAAAGGCTTTTATATCTTAAAATTATTTAAACTTAGATAGTTTTTACGCATGCCTATTTTCATTAATATACAATGTTAAGTTTATAAGAATATATTTCAATCAATAAATGGTAGTTTTTTTTTTCTGTTACCTATTTGTGATACTCTTAATAAATTTGCTTTTCTAGTCATCCAACATGTTATCTGCTTCACCTATTCATCCCATCCATTCTCTTCAGTCAACTGACATTGATCTCCTTGATTTTCTTCTAATTAGTCATTCCATTCCCTAATTTCATGCATTTTCCTTGAATTTTCATGCCTAGAATATTCTTTCTCCTCTTTGCCTCCTGACCTCTTTCACATTCCAAATAATTCCACTTTCTCGGACGTTTTTCCTAATCTGCTTTAATTTCTATCTCCCCTTTATTGATTATTTCCAATAAAACTTGTTTGAACATGATTGTTTATATGTTCGGTGAGCTCCTTGAGGATAGATACTTTCTTTTGCATTTTTTGTATCATGACACATAGCACATTAGTGGCTACATAGTAGACACATAACAAATGTTTTTGGATTGCCTATTGAAACAATGATCTTGGTACTATGTATAAAAATCATTGGTGCTGGCTTATTGAGTAAAGCATTGAAAGGAAAAACAAAACAAAGGAGATGCATAATGGAGGATATGGGGGAAAAAACCTAAATACTAAACTAAAACTAAAACTAAAAATTCTTATTCTTTCCTCCAGCAATCAGGCAAGCATTATTTGTACCAGTCACAACTGGTTCTTTTTATTCTATTAAATATTGCAAAGCACCAAGTTAAAACAATTTTGTATAAACACTTGTGACTGACTCCAGTCTGTATATATTCTTATATTTATTGATTTCTTTCTTGAGATTAAAGCACATTTCTGGCAGTCATAGAGATGACCATTCATGCCACAGGAAACCTCAACACTAGCCCGTTGTTGGAGTATTTACTCCAACTGGGGACATAATCATGAACCACACATAGCTTCCACAACCACCATCCAAAGGGTAGATTTCCCCATTTAACTTGTACCTTTCAGCATGCAGCATATGTCCACAAGATTAACTGATTTTGTTCCAATGTTTCATAAATTTTAATCGTCTTATTTCTACATATCACATGAGATTGTGCCTTAATGATAACAGCTTTATTTCTTTGAATTGTAGGAGTTAGAAATGCAATTTAAGTATTTCCAGGTCAAACAATTTCTATCCAAGAGTTTTATTGGCCACTATCCAAAGCATAAAACCAACTTCTTAATCCATTAGTTCCTTATACCAAGGAAATCACAGGTCTATTGCCAATCTATACCTCCTACTCAGAGCCACTGTGTAGAACAATTAAAAAAAAAAAAAAACTTTCCCTCTCTTAAAGGTGGGAAGGAGAAGGAAGCAGGGTTATGGACAGTCATAAGCAAATTCATAATATTTGCAAAATAACTAGAAATGTGATTTTGGCTCAGAGAATATTACAAGAACTCACAGAGATAGTGTCTTTTGAATGAAGCCTCAAATGGAGCTGGAGATTCTAAGAGGTCTATATGAACAATCAGAGTTCCAAACATTAAAGGGAAAAGTAAGTCTGGTTTTCCAGACTCTCTCTACTTTTGAACACAAATAGTAAATTTTCCAAGATTAATATGGTAAGAAAGATTTTTGGCTCTGCTGTCATAGCATTGACCATATAAAAGAGAATTATGCTGATTCTCATACAAAATAAAGTGGGGGAAGCCTTCCATAACTTTGTAGGACTAAATTTCCCCAATTATCGTTTAAATATGAAAAAAAAAAACTGTTCAGAATAAGGGAGATAATACTCCTATTCAGCTTCTGTTGTGGAGTTTTCTGTTCATTTATGGGTAGCACATAGCAGGAATGACATTACAAGTTAAACATCATCAGAAAAGGGTTACAAGAATTGAGAAAATGGAGAAGAGGGAACACTAGGATACCACTGATTATCAATTACTGAAAGTAAGGGTGTTTAGATTGGAAAAGAGAAGACAGGCAGACCATAGTAGTTATCTTCAAAATTTTAAAGGTCTTTTATATTGTCAGAAGGCATTTGATTCACTCTGCTTGACATCAGAGACAGGATGGGATAATTGGTAGGGATTATGAATAGATATATTTGAAATGAATTTAAAAAAAAAAAAACTTCCTGGCAAATAGAATTGCCCCAAAGAGAAATCTTATACTTTTGGAAGTGGGCAGCTCTTCCTCATAATTGTCTTTGAAAATAGTGTAGACACTCTCTTATGTATGCGGCCATCTATTGAAGAAGGAATTCTTGAAGATGGCAGGGATTCTACTTAAATGGCCCCATGTCTTCCTGATCAGAGTCTCTGTGATTCAAAATGGAGAACTTTTTTTTTAAAGAAATAAGATAGCATATGGGAACAAAAGTGTCCAGATAATTTTCATCCAAAGGAAAATTACATTTTCAATGATATGCCAATTTCATTGATATATATTAAGGCAAAATTTTCACTATCTGATCTATAGTATGGTATGGTATAATGGAAAGAGTTCTATATATGGAGTCTTTTTTGTTTGTTTTGTTTTGTTTTGTTTTAAATTATAGTTATGGATCTTATTAGCAATCTGACTTTAAGAGGATTATTTAATTCCTTGGGCTTTAGTTTCCTTATCCTTCCAGTTCTACGTCTGAGACGCTGATCTCAGCAGCACTGTGTTCCTAACATCATAGCAGATTTCAGTTTTTTTATACCTTCACTTCCTATATAATTCTTAATCATACTTTCTCCTGAAATTTACTTAGAAGCTCTACTCAATGTCAAAATCCTTCATATAGATAAATAAAAAGAGATATTTGTGTGTATATATGTGTGTGGATGTATAAACATGTATGTACACATACACATATACATATACACATATGATTCTGATTTGCCATAGCTTTCTTCCCAAGGAGCAAGCATCTTTTAATTTCATGACAGCAATCACTGTGTGCAATATTTTTTGAGTCTAAGAATCTAAAATATGATGCTCCTTTCATTTCTTCTCCTCTTTTCTAGAAACTGAAGGGACAAGTTGCCAATATCTTACTTATTTGTTTGTGTTTGTTGTTGTTGTTGTTGTTAAAAATCAATCCATCTTTTATACTCTCTTCTTTTGCCATTATCAAGAAGCGTCCTAATTCCTCTTCATTTTTGCCACTAGAGTGCCCTATTTTAAGGAAAATCTTAGGTTTTTCTTTACTCTGAGGATAATTACCTAATATCTCTGCTGAATAACTTCTGTGAATACTTGTTCTAAAATTGAAGTGTGAACATATAGTGTCCCCTTGTTATATAAATGTTCTTGACTTAATCAATTGGATGTTTTCCCCCCCTCTATGGGGGAGTCATACAGATGTCATACTGAAAAACAAACAAACAAAAAGGATGGAAATTGGTAGAGCATGACTTACACTTTATCTGGCATCTAGGATTCTACTTCACTCTACCAGGCCCTTCTCCTCCATATACATATATATTCAGTCTCAATTAATACATCACTCAAGAAAGAAATTAGCAAAATGACATTGTATCAATTTTTTTAAAAAATGCAAAAACTTGAGGTGAGCACTAATTTCAAATCTAGGTCCTGTTTATTATAATTGTCTAAGTCTCTACCCTCTGATCAGCTATTTAGGACATGCAGCAAGATAAGGAATAGGCTTCTAGACTAAGTGCATATATAATAGCTTCTAATTTAAACTAGCTTTTCAATTGCTTGAGTCAGCATCACATAAACTGTTTTTAAATGAGTTTGATGTTATTAAAAGTTTTGCTTCTGATCATGGCAATGTTGAAAAGAAGGAATATGAGGAATAGGAGTTATTCCTTTTTAGATACAGAAGCTTTAAAATATACTGTCTGCTTGGTTTGGTTTTGTGTTTTGTGTTTGTTTGCTTGTTGTAATGCTATGCATATTCTCTCAAATTTCTCCAATGAATAGCAGCAGGCAATGACAGAGCTTAATGTAGGAAATTTCAAAGAAAAACTTGGCCTTAATTTTTCAAAGTGCATTTGTAGTAGGTGTTATTTACCGTTTATTGAAAAATAGATAGATTTGGGATATTGTCTTCTATAATTTACAGGTAAAATAGGAGAAATAAAGCTGTGACTTGGATATGAGTTTTCTAAAGGACATTTTAGTTGTATGTTCATGCAATTGCCTTACTGTCAGCTGCTGGTAGCTTCTCCAGATATTCATTTCTTCTAACGGCTGGATACCTTCATTTTGTGACTTATAAAACAACATTAGAAAGAATCCTTTGTGTTCTAATAATATCAAGCACATGCTATTAATTATTCCTCTCAGAAAAGTTAAAAATATTATTGTATCTGTGAAAATAGATATTTTTAGCAAATTATCTATTCTACTTTTTATCCTGATTAAAATTGAAAATAATGTCATCTATCACATTAATATATCTTGAAAATTAATTTTGTTACATATATACATATTGTAATGTGTATTTATATTACATATGTTTATAGTAATATAACATTTTTGTGGATTGTAAAGTTTGCAAAATACAATGTTATCAAATTTGAATCATACTGTAAATTCATATAGTAGATACTATTATCACCATTTAACCAATGAGGAACTAAGGTAGAGAGTTTATAATAATAATAGCATTTTTATAACATAGGTAATCTGTATTACCAACATCACCATTTACAAATATGGAAATTAGGTTAAGGAGTTTAATATAAGAGTTTAAATAACTGAGGTTCAAATAACCATTTTTGCTTCTGACCATGAAAATATTGAAAAGAAGGAACATGAGTAAGATGATTTAATCTTTTTTAGATACAGACATTTTAAAATGTACTGTCTGGTTTTTGTTTGTTTTGTTTGGTTTTTTTTTTTTTTTTATTTGATAGATTCATCTGAAAGAGAATTTGAACTCATCTCTTCATGACTCCCAAGATCGAGGTACCCATTAAGCCACGCACACCATGTGCAGCTCCTTGAGACTCCAAATTATGGGGCTTGAGTCTTTTATGTACCTGTGATAACAACTCCTGTGCATATAGCTCATTTAGATGACTTTTTGTTGTTTACCATCATCAGCAAGACTACAGAATTAAGTCATAAGTGGAGCTAAAAGCATACTAAGAAGGAAGCAATTCATTTTGGAGGAATTTGGGGACTGCATTCAGTTATTTTTATGTCCTTTGTAATAACATGTCTAGTGTGACACGTTTTTAAGACTTCAGGTCAAGGAACTTGAACTTCCTAAGTTATAGATCTTGACTAGAATATGCTTCCACAGCTTGTTACTACTGCTGTGATCCTGGAGCTATGCAATTAAAACAGAATTAAGCCAGCTCTGTAGCATAATGATTCTTCAACATGGACATCTGTGCTAGTTAGTACTGTGCAAAGTAAGGATAATAAGGAAAAAGATATCAGAACTGGGCTGCTTAGAATGAATCACTCTCCATCTTTACTGAATACATTGAAGAAAGCAACACTCTTGCGTCTGTATTCCAGTTGCACCTCTTGTCTACCCCAATTAACTTGGCAATTAGCAATTACTACCATACACATGCTAATTATCTTTTATGTACCCTTTTTATGGGTATCACACCAACTAGAAATAAGGGCAGAAACCAAGAGACATCCTCGCATAAGGGGGAAAAAAAGTTCTGGGAACTGGAATTAGAGACTCCAATTTGGAATCCTGATTACCTGGACTGGGTCTTGTTTTTCCCAATGTGAAAAACTGAAGGACCTTAAAGTCCCTTGCAACTCTATTTTCTATGTCTCTGCTTTCTCTATCTGCTAACCTGGCACAATACCCTGCACAGGGTAAGCATGCAATCATTTACTAGTGATGAATATATCAACAGCAGGAGGAGATCATGGGTGAAATGGTATCTAGAAGGGACAAAATTGTTCAGCAATGTATTCAGCAGCAGCAGGCAGTTGTACAGTTCCCTAGCCTTAAAGTCCCAGGGGGTCATAAAGGAACGGTGGCTAAGTATATTTTTGAATGAATACATTGAACATCCAGATCCCCGGTGTATCTGCCCTTATATCTGATCTTATTGGACAGATTCATAGTGACTGAGTATAGTGGGAACTTACAGACAGTCCATTATTGAGTGGTACAATCTACAGCCCCCCATCTCCCTTCCAACCATTAATGCATTATGATTAGAAAAGTTTACTAACCTTGCATATGTGGACTAAGGAAAGTTTCTAAATTGATCGTTTGCTAACATTGCATTCATAACTCTAAATGTAGCTGACAAAGTGAACTATTGGATACCGTCGACATTATTGGGACATAGGTGAGCAATCAGTGGTCAAATATGGAGTCACTTAACTCAGCTGGAGCCTAACAATAAAACACTCCTCCCAACACAAAACTGTATTGCAGTCAATCAATAAGCATTTATTACATAATTATTAAGTGCTCGATATTGTGCTAGCTCTGGGAATTTAAAAAGGAAGAGCTGAAAGCCAGTCTCTGGCCTCAAGAAGCTTTGCTCTAGCAAAGGAGGTTGCTTATATACAATATAGACAAAATGAATACAAGGTAATTTCAGGGGCTGGAGAGCTAGAGACTGGGAGGAACAAGAGAGAGGTTCATTGAAACAGAAATGAATGGCTATGAAATATTTATTATGCAATTAGCAAAGGAGTCCTATGTGGCCTTGGCTAAGGACTGAGAATTTAACCTGACATCACCAAGTTGAATAATTGTTTTATATAAATCACAAAGACTGGCAACATAGTGTGGTTCTTATTGTGGCATAATATTATCAGGGAATATGTTTATTATGTGAAATAGCATGGCCAGATTAATTAAATTTTCAAATGCTAATATTCCTCCAAGAATTTAATACATACTTGAATGCATTGGAAAGACATAATGTTGAAATGACTTGTGAAATGGACTTTAAAAATCATCCCTGGAAGTGGCTGAGACTTATTTAGTGACAAGGGGAAAGCACCTTTAGCCTTTCTGCCTCAGCCCCCCTGACTAGTGAAATAGGGTCATGTTATCTCATGGAACTTTTAGACTCATAACTTAGAGAAGTAATCAATAATCTGAAGTATATAGTGCTAAAGTCATAGCTTTTATAGGAATGATGGATAGAATGGTCTGTTTATAAAGTACTAAGCTGTCCAGTTCGGTTTCATGACAAATAGCATCAAAACAAGAAAAAAAAATCCAAGATAAAAAAAAAATCTCTCCCAGAACCTCACATTATATGATGAATAAAAAAAGGGATCCATGTCAGCATTTTGCGTGTATTTTTCTTAAGAGCTAAAATGTAATTCAGGCAAAAATTGATGAACATGAAGATGATTGGCAATTTTGAGTCAAATCCAATTTAAAATGCTTTTTATCTAACATCTTGCTTGAAGCAACAAATTATCTCTCAGTTTGTGCCTTTGCCTGATGTCTTGCTTTATGCTTGGCCATTGCATCATAAAATAAGCTTGTGTTGTCTATAAAATTTAACAGATGTAATTAAGAAGCTATATAAGCTAACATAACTGTATTATGCTATTTCTAGGGGGAAAATTTCTCTTCGAACATGTTGTTCTGAAGAACTACTTGCAAATTATTGAGATCCCCTACAAGGGAAACTGTAAGGATTTGTTAATGATTTAGAATTCTGTTCTTTTAAAAATCTCCCAATGTCTGTGTGAAGAAGGGTGAATATCAGGGTCAAGGCAAATGGAATAACCCAGACTCAGAGGCTTGGATTCGAGGAGCACCTGGTTTAAGTTCTCCCTTCTGACTTTTATTTATTGTATAACTGAGAAAACAATCACTTGCTGTCTATTTGATTAATAAACCTTATGATTTATCAAGTCTTAGGTCACAGCCTCTTATGATTGAAGAAATTCTTAAATCTGGAAATAACTATGCTTATAAAATCAGTTACTTTATAGTCCCTTAAATAGCATGCCATAGTGGCTTGAGAACTGAGATAGCCCTCAAAGATTAGAGTACAAATTCTTGTTTTGCCATTTGCTAGCTTTTTGCTTAGTTAAGGGATATAACCTTTGTGAACTTCTGAATTATAATTTCTTTAATCTCCAACTACTCTTTTTCTATGTTCTTTTGAGTTTTTTTTTTAAACTCTGAGGGTTTTCCCCCACCAGAATTTTTTTGGGGGGGGAATCAAAATAGACAATCTTTTGCCTTTAATCACTGAATGGGTGTTGTTTCAGACAAATTAAACCTGGAAAAGACCTTAGCTTAAAAAGAGCTGAGTTTCCCACTGCCTGTTGGGCCAACCCCAATCATATTGATCTATGTATGTCTTGCTACTAAATTATGATGACTCTGGGGGAGTGGGATAGATAATTTTGAACAGTTCTGCCTCACATAAGTCCAATTCACTTGCAAGTCAAGACATCCTCCTCCCCATGTCATGGGTCCTTTATGAGAATGAAGAACAAAGAAAAATAACACAATATTCCAAACTCAGAGCCTTTCTTGTTTCACATCGCTGTCTTCAGCACTCAGATTTCCCTTCTTCTCCTCTATATGTATTTTGTAGATTTCAAATTATTTACATATTTTATCTCCCATGAAAATAGGAGCTCCAGTACAGTAGGAACTTTTTTGTTCCTTCTTTGAAGTCTGTAATACTTAACAAAATGGCTGGAATTAAGTAAGCACTTAAAAAATATTTGTTCTCTGTTATTTGTCTTGTCTCATTGAGGTTATATCTCTGTCAACTCTAAACATTTTTATGATAAAATGTGATGTTATAATAAAATAGTCCAAAATTAGTAGCTGTTTTAAACAAAATAGACAATTAAAATTATGTCTTATAAGTGATCCACAATTATCCACAATTATCTGTATACACCAAAAGATCGAGTCAGCACAGAATAGTGAGAAGCGCCATTTTCCAAGCATATGCTAATAGAGTATTGTCCAATCGGTAATTAGCTTTAAGAGCGTGGTTGTCTGGTTCCAGTACACCTATTCAGAGTTTCAGCCTTTTACATGTGTACTTGAATTTCCTTCCTCCTCCACTGAAGAAATCACAGATCTTCAAAAATTGGTATATATGTGAGAAAGGAGTACTATAATTTCATTTTTAATAATAATTATAACAGTGACTCTACTTTTAAAGAAATGGAATCTAATAAGATTATTTTCCATATAGTTGATATATAGTAGGCATTCAATATTAAATTTTTTTCCTGTCACTACTGTCTAATGAACTAAGAGGATTTGTATAACACCATACTAATAGTTAAAATTGTGGTCTAGCTTTTTGAAAATAATTTCCAGTTTTCAAAATTATTTCCTTCATTTCATCTATTTATTATTGATAGTGAAGATAGAGGGCATCAGTAGAGATTTAAGATAAAATGAATGGCACAAGAAAATGAGATTACTCTGGCTTCCAACAGTTGCTATTTCTCCAGGGAAGTGGTGAGGAAGTATAATAGCAACAATATTTGTGAGTCAATGAAGGATAACTTGAGCATATGTGGAGCTGATGGGTGAATTCTAAGTTAAAGCATATTTGAAGTAAAACTTTCAAATGATAGAAAGTTTATGAGTTGATATCACCAGCATAGGACAATAAAACCATGCTAAAAACCTAAAATAATAAAGCTCTCAAAGTAAATAGAAGATCAAAACAATTACTGTATCACAGTAAACAATCAGGTTATGGGACTCTATTGAAAAGAACAAAAAAGAGGAAGAATACAATGAATGGCCAGATCATTTTGCATAATTCCTAACATTATCTAAGTTACAAAATAAGATTTTTAAAGACTTCTACAATGTAGTATTTTAAGATCCATCTTTGCTATAAATAATTAAAGCATTTAGTGTATAATAATAACCATTTCTGTAAAACAGGTGTAACAGTATTCTTTGGTCTTCTATTTGTAGACATGCTGATGAAAGGAAAGTTTAAATCAACATAGAAGGACAAATGTTTATAGGATTTTTAAACTTATTATTGCAAACAATTTTATAGGTACTTTTAGATGATACAACAGGTGTGGAACCTTTGTAACCTTACAGCTTCCAATTTGTATAATACTGCTTTTATATATAATGGATATTGAAATAAAATGTCTTCATATATCATATTTCCACGAGTATTTTCACAGAATTTGACTGCTCTGATTAGATACTTTAGTAGTATCACTCACTTCTGAAATTAGTCTCTGCAGAAATGGAGTTAAAAACATGTCACTCAATTTTATTTTTCTTTATTTCTTGACACATCATAAACACCTGTATGTTATTGAGCATTTTAGGGGAAATCTAAAGTAAAAGGTATGCAATTTTAATTTCTTTCTCAAGTTCAGAAATAACTAAATGATATCATTATGGACATTGATAGAATTTATCTAACAAGGTATGGAGATTTTTACTTCATTTTAGATGAATCTGTCTTTTTTCCCTTTTCTTTTTTTCTTTCTTTCTTTCTTTCTTTTTTTAAAATCAAAATGGACCTCTTCTATAAAAAGTCTCAGAGTCTAATGCTAATTTATATTTATGTAAGGATTTAAGGTAACAAAGTCTTTAAGTATAATAACCCTATAAAGTATTATGCAAGTTTAACTATCTTGAACATAGGATAGTTTATCTCTCAGACTTGTGGAGGAGAAAGAAATTTGTGACCAAAGATGAACTAGAGAACATTACCGATCACAAAATAGAAAATTTTGATTATATCAAATTAAAAAGCCTTTGTACAAACAGAACGAATGCAAACAAGATTAGTAGGGAAGTAACTAACTGGGAAAACATCTTTACAATTAAAGGTTCTGATAAAGGCCTCATTTCCAAAATATATAGAGAACTGACTCAAATTTATAAAAAATCAAGCCATTCTCCAATTGATAAATGGTCAAAGGATATGAACAGACAATTTTCAGATGAAGAAATTGAAACTATTACCACTCACATGAAAGAGTGTTCCAAATCACTTTTGATCAGAGAAATGCAAATTAAGACAACTCTGAGATATCACTACACACCTGTCAGATTGGCTAAGATGACAGGAAAAAATAATGATGAATGTTGGAGGGGATGCGGGAAAACGGGGACACTGATGCATTGTTGGTGGAGTTGTGAACGAATCCAGCCATTCTGGAGAGCGATCTGGAATTATGCCCAAAAAGTTATCAAACTGTGCATACCCTTTGATCCAGCAGTGTTTCTATTGGGCTTATACCCCAAAGAGATACTAAAAAAGGGAAGGGGACCTGTATGTGCCAAAATGTTTGTAGCAGCCCTGTTTGTAGTGGCTAGAAACTGGAAAATGAATGGATGCCCATCAATTGGAGAATGGCTGGATAAATTGTGGTATATGAATGTTATGGAATATTATTGCTCTGTAAGGAATGACCAGCAGGATGAATACAGAGAGGCTTGGAGAGACCTACATGGACTGATGCTAAGTGAGATGAGCAGAACAAGGAGATCATTATACACTTCGACAACGATATTGTATGAGGATGTATTCTGATGGAAGTGGATTTCTCTGACAAAGAGACTTAACTGAGTTTCATTGGAGAAATGATGGACAGAAACAGCTACACCCAAAGAAGGAATACTGGGAAATGAATGTGAACTATTTGCATTTTTGATTTTCTTCCCGAGTTATTTTTACCTTCTGAATCCAATTCTCCCTGTGCAGCGGGAGAACTGTTCGGTTCTGCAAATATGTATTGTATCTAGGATATACTGCAACATATTTAACATATATAGGACTGCTTGCCATCCTGGGGGGGGGGAGGAGGGAGGGAGGGGAAAAAACGAAACATAAGTGATTGCAAGGGATAATGTCGTGTAAAAATTATCCTGGCATGGATTCTGTCAATACAAAGTTATTACTAAATAAAATTAAAAAAAAAAAGTTTAACTATCTTCTATAGATTAGGAAACTGAAATTCAGAGAGGTAATGTACTTTAATTTACTGAAAGTCACACAGACGCAGTCTCTCAAAGCTGGAGTTTCTCATGATTCCTGCCATGACCACATTAATGTAAGATCCATGTAATGCAAATTCAATGAATAAGAATTGTCATTATCCTATTCTGTCATTAAGTCCTTTTTCATATGTTATAATTTTTAAATATTCTTCCAATAATTGTGACACATTATTTTCTGATTTTGTATCTTTCTAAACAAACAAACAAAGAAAAAAATATCTATTCATATAAAATTGCAACTGAGAACTAACTGGGTGAATATATTGTCATAATTTTTAGTCCCTCTCTATATACATAACCTTGAATAAATTTCCATTATGTAATTCTGTGAAAATAAGATCTAACATAGATCACAGAGATAATCAAGTCTAAGCATTTTGTTCTGAAGCATTTTTTCATCACTACCACCTTTCTCCTATCCTATACTAGATTTTATTTTATTTTTAATAGCTTTTTATTTACAAGTTATATGTACGAGTAATTTTACAGCATTGACAATTGCCAAACATTTTGTTCCAATTTTTACCCTCCTTACACCCACCCTCTCCCCTAGATGGCAAATATATTAAAGTATAAATTAGATAACACAATAAGTATATATGACCAAACCATTATTTTGCTAAACAAAAAGAATCAGACTCTGAAATAGTGTACAATTAGCCTGTGAAGGAAATCCAAAATGCAGGTAGGCAAAAATACAGGAATTGGGAATTCAATGTAATGGTTCTTAGTCATCTCCCAGAGTTCTTTCGCTGGGCGTAGCTGGTTTAATTAATTACTGCTCCATTGGAACTGATTTGGTTCATCTCATTGCTGAAGATGGCCAAGTCCATCAGAATCGATCATCATACAGTATTGTTGTTGAAGTATATAAGGATTTCCTGGCCCTGCTCATTTCACTCAGCATCAGTTCGCGTAAGTCTCTCCAGGCCTTTCTGAAATCATCTTGTTGGTCATTTCTTACTGAACAATAATATTCCATAATATTCATATACCACAATTTATTCAGCCATTCTCCAATGGATGGGCATCTACTCAGTTTCCAGTTTCTGACCACTACAAAGAGGGCTGCCACAAACATTCGTGCACATACAGCCTATACTAGATTTTAAGTCTCTTCTTCAAATTACTGGAGAGGCTGCATAATATAACAAGGACTAGAGTTATAGGATAGATGCCAGATCCTACCTTTGAGTATGACTACTGGCAAGTCATTCAGTCTCCCTAGGTCTCCATTAAATCCTCTGCCATATGAGGATATTTAATTAGATGGCATTTCTCTGCCTACTCCAAGTCTAAGAACCTGTGATCATCTTATATTTACTCATATATCTATGTTTTCTCCCATTAAAAGGTAAGCTTCTTCTGAGAAGCTCTAATGGCCAGTTATTTTAATATTCCCTCCTTCTTTCTATGCTTAGAACATAGCAGAATTCATGAAATTTATTAGATATTTGTCCATTTGAAAACTTACAGTGATATTTAGCAGCCATCCCAGCATCCCTGAGTCTTGGACATCTCAGAAATCTTTCTTTGGCACCAGTTCAATTGCTGCAAACACAGACCAGTTTTTTAAAAAATTGTTTTAAAACACTTAGGCCATACATAGCTATTTTGGGTGAGAAAAAAATCACATTTACAAATTTGTATTTATAGAAACTATAGAAAATTATAAGTTGAATTATGTATCTTTTGTAGGGATGCTTACAACTTAGAGAACTATTTATGGGGTTTAATTATACAATTTTCAGTTTCAAAACTTAGAATATTATTATACATTTACAGGGTTCAGCTTAGGGAGCCAGAATCAGCAATTTTAAATAAAAAAAGTCACTATTATATTTAACCAATTAGTAAGCTAACAGCCATGGCCCCAAAATGGCTCATTAAGTTTGATCTTCCTTACAAACACTTTAAGTCCTTTCTTACCTATTCGTTTAGATATCATAGATGAACCTTTTTTAATGACACACATGTATAAATGTGCATAATCACATATTTATGATATATACATATGTATATCAATAATAGGACATACTGAAATGAATTATTTCAATAAATCTATGTTAGGGATCATGCCAGATGTTCATTGATACATGATACATGATACAATGTTCATGTAAAAAAAAGCTTAAACCCTATTATACAAAAGATAGATAGATATGGGTGTGGGTGTATACATACACACACACACACACACACACACACACACACACACATATACACACACACATGTACACACAGAGGGAGAAAGAGAGAGAGAGGGAGGGTGTAGGTTGCAAGGATGAGGCAGAATTACAAGGCTATTCATGAAGAACTAATCTCAATCCCCAGTCTATAGATATGCAAAAGACCAGTTATTAATCATTATGCTATAATGGAAAACACCTTCACAGCAAAAGCTATTGAAATAGATTTAATATTACTTTATAAATAGGTTCCATTCTTGGAGGCAGCACATTGCTAACCAAGAACTGGATCTATTTATAAAGTGATATTAAATTAATTTTAATAGTTTTTATTCTGAAGGTATTTATTGCTTTGCCTGGTTTTTGTTTTTGTTTTTGTTTTTTTGTTTGTTTGTTTTTCCATGTTAGTTCATAGGAATTACCCTGATAAAGAACTATTAAGGATCTGATCAGAAAGCAATATGATTGAAGAAAAAGGTAGGCCAGAAAATGAATATGAGGGACAGACAACTCTCTATGACATCCTTTCAATGGTAATAGAATCAAAGAAAAGTTCCTCACATATTGGATAGACAGCCCTTCATGGAGGTTTCCTAGAAAGACTTGCACAATTGTCACATAACATGAGTAAACATCACTGAATTGTTATCTGTAATATTAGTAGGAATACCACGTCAATAAAATCACAGAGCCATCCAAAATATACCAGTAAATGGTTGACAAAAATATAATAGATTCTCCAGATTAAGTATCATAGGTATAATACATGTGATGACAAGGGATATTGATTGTCAGAAAAACACAACGTGTCACTTCAATAGAAAATATTTTCATTTCATTAAAATTTTTTATTGTTTGATAAGACAATATTACTGTTATAGAATGGAAAGAAATGAAAAGGAAAAACAGAAAGACGTGCGTACAATACCTTACACACATATTGACTATAGGACTATAAATTTCATCATTCCATACTGCAGCTAACTCACAAACATCATGATTTTTGCAGATAAAGATGCTAATCTACACAGTAGAAGGTGTTCCTCACCTGAGTATTCATTGTACTAATAAATCAACTCATTTTCCTGTGTGTGTGTGTGTTTGGTTCATTTTGCATGTCCTACATAACATAATTTAATCTTAAAGATAAGCTAGATAATGAAAAGAATAGATGCAAAATAGGCAAATTCAATTTTATGCTTATTAGTATGACCTTAAAGCACTTGACCATGTTATTCTCCTATTTCTACTTAAAGGGAGCTAGTGGTACAGGACACAATGATGGATCTAAGTCCTGAGTTCAAATATGGCCTCACACATTTACTAGCTGATCTAGTCACTTCACATTTATTCAATTCAGTTTCTTCAGCTATAAAATGAGGATGATATTAACATCTAATTTAAAGGGTTGTTGCAAGAATCAAATGAGATAATATTTGTAAAATAATAACTGTTACAGACTAGATAATATACAAATACTTATTTTCTTCTTTCCTTCCTCTCTTTCTTCCTTTTTTATTCCTTCCTTCCAAAATCTTATTAAACCGCAGTCATGTTAAACTCTTGCTCAAAATGTGCAATGTGTCTCTATTACCTCTTAACGACATATTTGAAGCTTTTAAAAACCTGCCTTTAATCTTGATTATCACTTACAGGATTATTTCACATTGTTCATCTTCATACAATATATATTTTTCATCCAAACCAATATGATGCTCCTTTGATAATGTAACCTTCCAATTTGATCTTCCATGAGTTTTAGAAGGATTTCTTCCATGTTTATAGCAGAATCACATACATTTCTTAGAAATAATTCTCTAATAAAATATTCAACTCTAGATTCACTCTTCCTCGAGTTATGGTCACAGATTAGCATTGAACATAGGGGTGACTAGAACATCAGGTTCTTTGGATAACTCTTGTGGATGGCTAGCCTACTAATTTGACATAGCTTGTGAGCACTCATTTTTATGCTTCCCTTTATCTCAGCCTATCATGAATAATAATTATGAAATACTCCTAAACATTAATCTGGGGCATGCTCTCCCAGCAATATATTTAATATCTCTGAGGAAAGTAGGCATGAACTTAAATCAAACTTAAATGGTAGTTACTCACATACATTCCATGCAGGTAGGGCCATAGACAAGTCATAGGGGTAAAACTTCAGTGATCTGATGTGTTTTTCAATCTTATATCGCACTTTTGGTATGGGATAGATCCACACATGTCATGGATCTTAGTTAGAGGGATCAAATGATTGGACTCCTTCAGTTGCATTTCATGTCAAAGTATGGTTATTTTTCCTCTTACCTGAGCTTACCCTTTGATGACAGTTGTAGCCTCTGCCTCTTCCCAATTTAAGCTAAACTGAAGCATTTAGTTGGGCTGATATTTTTTTATTCTAGAACAAGCAGAGCTTCTTATTCTAAAATGGGAATATGCTGCTACAGTTCTCACTCAGAGGAGTCCAGAATTAATTTTTTTAACCACCCAAAGAGCAAGTAACAGGTCAGAAAATTTAATTCTTTTAATCAAACTTCTTGGCTCAGAATAAGGGTAGGTCATCTTTGTATTGATCATTTTGAAAATTGTACATTCATCTCTTCAATATTTGACTATTTGTCCAAAATGAACAGCTTCAGAGTTCAAGGACTGCCAGTTTTCAACCCTAAATTTTGCTTTTTGGTATTATGAAACAGAGATACTATGAAACAAGACAATAAGGAACTTTATATGCTAAAATAAATCCCTTATCCTTCTGCTTTGCTGGCATTTCAAATCAGTTACTTAAAACCTGACATTTCATTTGTTTTTGTCTCTTATTGACATTCAAATCTGCAAAACTGTAAAAGGAAGACCCTTATATTCAATATTTGTCACATATAGAGTCCAGTTGTTTTTGTTGATATTAACATGTGATAAATATTTTCTGTTTGTTTTATAATATTCCCAGGAGAGTAAAACTCTGGTAAGCATTTTTATTGTTACTGGTAATTTGTCTTTGTATCCCTAAGACCTAGATTAATGCTTTACACATAGAATTTAAAAAAAATGATTATTAGATTGGAGAAGATGGTGTAAAGACCAATAAACTTGTATTTTCTGATTAATTTGAAAGCTAAATGTTATAAGAAACTTACCCTAAGTTGATATATAGACTGAAAGTAAAAGAAATCATGGTATTTAGCTTCAAGATATTCCCGAGGACTTAAACATGTAGCATACTTAAAAATGATTTGTTCACAAATATTTTATTCAAAGATACCTTGGGAGTTAGAAGCTAGGTGAACATAAGGCAGATGACTATAAGCAGGAAGTTTATATCCCCAATAAGTACCAAGCATTTATTTTATGTAGTTAGAATGTTAGTTAGACCTGAGAATCTTATTATTTTAGTGGTTTACAACTTGAATAGAGCTTTAATTAAAGGATCATACACATTAAATATTTAGCTACATCCCAACACACTTGGTGTTGTATTTGGCTAAAAGACTCTTTCTCTACCCTGAGTTCAAGTACTGGGCATATTCCCAGGCTTAAGAAATATGTTCTGCCATGAGGTAATGACATATCTTTCTCTTTTCTTCTGCTTGACCACTGGGTGAGTTATGTCCCTTAGTCAAATTAATAAACATTTATTAAACATTTTCATAAGGCATTTACTACATTCTAGGCACAGTGTTAAACTTCAAGATAATGAATAGATTTGAAATATTTCACAAGTGACTTTCTTTACAATTCCAGCTCAAACAACCTTTGGCCTAAAAATCAATTAGCATTATATTTTTCTTGTTCCCAAGCCATGATGTATTGTAACTGAAGAAAGAAGATAAAATAAGAAATTTCGTGTTCCAATAAATAGAGCAGGTCCAAATTTGCAATGATGATGATGTTAAGATTAAAGTAAGATGTTATAAAGCAAGAGTTAACATTGCAATAGTTTTGGAGGAAAAGTATTTCCATCCTTATAAATTTGGATGCAGAAAAATTTTCAAGTACATTTTTGTTTATTTGGATTTTATAAACATTTATGTAATTAGTTGCATAGTTGCACAAAGAGTCCTTATGGAACCATTAGTTTGTGTTTTGTTTCATTTTCTCATTGAACATCTGAGGAATTACTGGAAAAGGGATGAAGGGACAGTCATAGAGGTATTGTAATTTGGTTTTAAAGCATCAGGATGTAGAATTGAATTGGTTTCTCATAAATATGCTAGTCATAGTTCTTTCAGTTTGGTTTGATTCTGGGTAAGAGAGAAGATTGTAAAATATGTCTTAGTAGTAGGAAATGGTACCTAGCCAATCTCTCATCTGTAACTATGCCAAAAAGGTCTAAGAAAAATACTAGACTGAGTACTAGTAGAAAAACAATACAATTTCCTTTTTTACTAGTCCACTTTTGTGAGTTCATCAAGCAGGTATTAATAACTGGGTCTGAGAAATAGGGGTCTACCTGAAATTCCATAGCTCTCATCATGAGGCAGGATCATAGATTCAGATCTCAGGGGAATATCATGTTGAGACCAGTCTTGTTGCTTTGATTCTAGAATGGTATCTTGAGTTCAAAACAGAGATGCAGATAATAGGTGTAGTCAGTAGTTCTGTCACCCTGATTCTAGAAAAAGGATTATGGTGGATTCATGCCATAGGTTACATTTCTGTAAATCTGAACCTGCAGGACATTATAGCTTACTGAGAGCAACTGGGCCCAGTCATTGTTTACTAGATCTCCACCCAGAAGTCAGCTTGTCATTGTGTTGTTTGGATACAAATCTGTGGTGAGAATCTACAAATCTTATAAGAAATATGTGATTTGATCATGTCCCCAGTCCAATCATTTAGGAAAATGACAGCAAATTCAAATGGAAATGGGATCACTAACTCATACATATGGCTTATAATATCTGGGTAAGGCAGAGGCAGGAATTCATATAACTTAAAATAAGAACATAGACAATTATAACATTTCCTTTAAATGTACACAGAACTAAATCTTAACACAAAGTTCTAATTCAAGAAGAAAATTGAGAAGAATGAATAAATAACAAAAAGAAATACTGACAGGATAGAACTGTTATGGAGACAGAAATGTCAAAGATAAAACCTCAGAATAGCATAAGTAACATTATTACTTATTAACAAACAAACAGAAAAAGAAATACCTCTTACACACAGAGTTAACTATAATTAATGGAAGAAAGGAAATGAGAGAATAAATGTGAAGTGCCAAAGATAAACCATCTGTATTGGCTCTCATAGAGACCATGGAAGCAAGAAAAAAGGGAAAGACACCAGTGTTTATGATCAAGACTTTTATTGTAGCAAAGTGCTCTCTATGTAAGCTCTAAATCTGCAAGGTATTAAAGAAACATAAAGATGATGAATGAAACAGGACATGAAGGGACAAAGTATTTTAGGGTTCCTAGTAGAAACTTGGCATTTTCTGTAGAAATGGCCTCACTCCCTACCCATTTTGTTTATATTACAAACCCAGAAATCTGTTCCCAATCCTCCTCAGTCTTTGCCCATCTACTGGCTGGCACTTAGAGGGGATCTAAGTCACTTCAAGAAGGCTAGTGTCCTATAGTCAAGCAGGTGAATTGGCCTGGAAAGGCACAATTAAAAAACATATTTTAAAATATATCACAAATTAAAAGAGATCTCTGATGGTGAAAATTATCAAAGAAATGAGAAAACTGAATGAAAGACTAGAGAGGAGAATTAATAGCTTAGAAAAGTGGTATAGAATCTTACTCAAATAACAAACCCTCAAAATTAAAAAGAAATGAATGATTTCACAAATCAAGAAATATTAAAATAAATATTAAGACTGAAAAATATGCAAATTATCTTACAGCATTAACAACTGACTTAAAAATGGATCAAGGAGAGATGATTTGAGAATCATTGTAATGCATGGTAACAAAAAACACAAGAACCTCAATATTCTTGAGTGTAACAAACCTGTTAGATTTTTGGATACCTTTTATTTAAAAAAAAAGACAACAAATCTTTTGAAAAATGTTAATAATTAAAACACTGAGTAAAGCTATAAAAAATCCTCAAGTTATCTCTTTATAGATTAATAAGAAAAACATTAATGAAATCATCATGGAAAAAGAATTCAAGTACAAAAGAAACACAGGCAGGATTGCATAAGATTTTGTAACTATAACAAATTTATTATTAATTCAGTTATTAAAGAACTGGAAAGTTTGGAATGTATTCTTTCAAAATGCAGACTATAGAGGCTTACATGTAAAAATGCAGAACTAAATTTAATACTAGAGGAGGAAAAAATGGACCTCTTATAAAATAGAGAAATTAGGGACATTCTGATGAAAAGATTAGAGCTGAGAGGCACCTTTGAAGTACAAATTTATAAGCAGTAAGATAACATAAAAAGATACATAAAATTGAACAATCAAAAGGGACTACATTACAATTAAGTTTTTACAGTATAATAAGGGGAAATGATACAAGTGCCCCTTAAAAACCCTAGTGACATCATGTAGATGTTTAATTATGACAGACAATCCAGAAGTGATTTTGTCATATTTTGATATCCATAAGCAAAGGAAGGAAAGGAAATATAATACACTAGAAAAAAAGAGGGAGGAAGAATAGGAAAAATATAATTTCACATAATTTGAGTTATATGAGTAGAAAACAATGCAAACAAAAGAGTCAAAGAGAGAAGGGGAGATGTTGCTTAATGTCATATAAATCAATTAAAAGACGTTAACAATGTTTTATTATAAGGGGGAAAATTAAAAGGATAAAACCATTCTTGGAATTAGGTAGAGTTCAGAATAGCCAATCCATACCCTGATGCTTCATTATGTTGAGGTATATAACAGATCTGTAGAAAATCTGACAGCTGTTCCCTCATGAGTGATGAAAACTATGAGGAATAAATCAAGAAAGTTATTTTATCTACTTTGTGGAAACATTTTGTCAATCTTTCCAATTGATCTCTCTCTCTCTCTCTCTCTCTCTCTCTCTTTCTCTCTCTCTCTTCTTCTCTCTCTCTCTCTCTCTTTCTTTCTCTCTTTTTTTCTCTCTGTCTCTGTCTTTCTCTTTTGTTTTCTCTCACACACATTTATTTTATTATAGTGAATACTAAAATAGATATCTCTAATTCAGGATCAATAGGATTAGCAACAAATAGTATGTAACAACTATAGTCTTACTGTGTCTCAGAAAGGGATAGAGACAGAAAAAAGAAAGACAAAGAGATTGCTTTTTTTTTTTTTCATCTGGTTTCCATACTGGTTTTAACAGTATCAGAAAGTTCCCAATTGATCTTTAATCCATCCATGATACACATTCAGTTATTGTTATATATCTCTCCAAATTTTCTTGTTCTTTTCTTCCTAAGCTTCTATAAGAATATGGAATACCATTTCTAAAAAACTGGCTCCATGAGTAATATGCTTTGTGTATCCAAAATATTCAAAAAATATCTAAACTATTTCAGTTTAGAATCAGAATTCAAATATGACTTCAGAATCTCCAAGATCCTTTTCCCTTCAAGAAGAATCCAGCTATTTTTTCTGCATTCACATCAAGTTACAGTTATCTATAAAATTAAGCTTGCAAATCACCAGGAGTTTTCTCCAATTCTCTGGTAATATTATCCTTTGGGACGATTGAAATATTTCCTCAATTAGAGAAATAAACTTTTAAGTAAGGGAAGCACAACCTGATAGTAAAAATTGATATTTACAGAGTTCCACAGGAAAAAAGAAGAAGCAAGATTCTTTTCTTTTATCATCAAACTAGTATCTCACAAAAGCTTTGGTAAGATGGAAGTACTAATCACCAAGAAGGGAACTGAGACTGAAGAAGCCATGTCTACTCATATGTGGTTTCATGGATAGTCAACTTCAGAAATAGGACATAAAGCAGGTTTTCATCTTAGCTCTATTCAAGAATTTCTTTTTGCTCTGCCCATAATTCCTCATTATTTTTTTAAATTTAATTCTGGAGATATTTATTTCCTTTTAGAATATTAACACTTTTATTATAGGACTTCACAATCGCATCGTAAGGAATATTGGGAGGGATCCCCTGTTGCTAAGTTTTCAAGGTTGAAACCATTATCTAATGAAAAGGAATTCCTGCAGCTTTTTTTTCCCCCTCAGCTTTGACTCTGCTACTTAAAAATAGTCTTTTAGCTTGGATAAAGAAAAACCTGGTACTAGAATGGAGTAATGTAATGCAAAAATCCTGAAAACACAGAGATAATATAAATTAAAATATCAAAACTTCAAGACCAGCAAAAGGAATAGGAGACAAAGGGAAGGGATTCATTGTAGATGTCAACATATAAATAAGTTGGTCCCAGAGTAAAACTCTAAGGTGCAGATAGAAAATCCAGCACAGAGGGAAAAAATGAAAATCAGTGTCAACAATACTTTGCACTTATCAAGATCACACTTGATTTCTAAATTCTGAGAACATAGGAAGATTTATATTAATTTATAAATTGAATTTCTGTTAATGAAATGCATTTTGGGATAAAGTAATCATACTGTCCCCTCCTTTCTTGATCAACCCTGATAAAAAGAAAAGAAAAATATTGACTCTTTGCAAATCTGTCTTATATCCTAACAAAAATGTAAATCTTATCAAAACTCTTTCTTTTTCCCAATTCCAGTTTCATTACCATTAATTTTCTTTGCTTGAGAGGTCTTTTTTTTCCACATTGGTCCAAACTTTATAGGAATAATTAGTAAACATTAATTAACATTTGTATGTGCCATTCACTGCATTTAACACTAGAGATTAAAAGAATGAGAAAAATTAATTCCTCATAAATCTAATGGAGGTCTGGAAAAACAATATGCAAACAAATCTGTATATAAGAAAACTTGAGATAGCAAGAGTGTGAAGACACCAGACTAAAGGGGAATTGTTGTTCTTACAGAAAAGATTTTCAGAAGCTATTTGAAAGAATCCAAGAAAGTCAGGAAGCAGAAATGAGGAGAATAGGAAGTCCAGGCATAGAAGATAGTCATTGATAAGAGTGTGGAGTTGGGAGATAAAGTGTCTTATATGAGGAGCAGCAAAAAAAAAAAAAAGTCACTTGATCATAAAATACTTGAGAGTAAAAATATAAAAAAGATAGAAAGATATTAGTTGGCCAGATGGTGATGTACCTTGAATGTCCTTCAGAGAAATCTATATCTATATCTATATCTATAAAGATAGATAAATAGATACAAACATACACCCATACCTATATACATATATAGAAAGTCACTGAAGTTGTTTAATGGGTGAATGATGTGTTTGGACTTGAAGTTTAGGAATATCAATTTTGATAGCTAAGAGCAGTTAACTTGAGACAAGGAGATCAACTAGCAAATCAATATAACAGTCAGGAGTTAAAGGATGAAGCTGCTCCAGGGTCCTAGAAGTTTCAGAGGTGAGAAAAGAATACAATTGAGGAGTTTTGGAAAAATAAAATTGATAGACCTTGAAGACAGATTCCATCTGTATAGCTGGAAAAGATAAGGTGGAGTTGAGGAAAACATTAGGTTTCAAGATTGGGGAACAAGGAAAATAATCCTTGACAATAAGTGGGGGATTATTCAGACAACAGGGTTTGTTAAAAAAAAAAAAAAGAGCAGGAATTTAGTTTTGGACACACTGGCTTTAATATGTCTAATTCAAGATTGACAATAGGCAGTTGTGTATCTGAAACTACAGACTAACAGAAAGTTTGCAATAGGCAAGTATATACTTGACAGTCTGATAAAATTACTAAGAAAAAGAGTATAGAGAAAGAAGAAAAGAGATCCCAATACAAAATCTTGAGAAATACCCAGTTTTAGGAATGATTTAATTGGTGAGCCAGAAAAGGAGATTGGGATAGACTATACAGATGGTTGGGGGAGAACTAGGAAAGATGTGTGTCAGAGAAACCTAGAGACAAATGAGTATTAAAAATAGTGATTGATGGTATCAAAGGCTTCAGAGAGATCAAGAAGCAAGAGAAATAAGAAAAGACCATCACATTTTGTTAAATGATGAGACTGAAAGCCATATTACAGACTTAACAAGAGAATGAGATGAAAGGAACTGTAGACATTGATTGTAGACAGCTTTCTCAAGAAGAAAGAGAAGAGAGATATGAGATAATAGCTAAAAGAAGGAATGGAACAAATGAGGATTTTATGAAGATGGAGGAGGCAACACTTTGTAGACAGTAGCACAGAAGTAATAAAATGATATTTAAAATAATGGGGATAAGAAGGATGACAATCAACTTGGGTGGCTAATATGAAATGGTAATACTTGTGTATGTGTATGTGATAATATGAATCTGAGAGGAAAATTAAATATTTATAAATATGCCAGGGTCTTATGGATTCTATTACACTTTTAATGTTTTATTTATTTTTAAGCATCATGGTCACTTCTGAATATATCCAAAGAGAACACTCCCACATAATAAAAAAGTTGGTTGGTTCAGCTTATTAGCTTTGTATCTTTTCATTTGTTTTCCCATAATTCCTTGAATTGCTTACATTTGCTTTTTCTTACAGAATGATAATACTCAATTGCATTCTTATATTATATTGGACTCATATACTACAATTTGTTCAGCCATTAACCCTAAGGATTATAATGCCATGAGTTTTCTTTGTGTACTTCATCTTATGGAAATTCCAATTTTACTTTGTGAGATAATTTAATAAAGATAAAATGCACTTTGGTATTAAAGCATGTGTAATGGTAATCAAATATTTACAGTCAGAAAAAAAGATTCAATTGCAGATGATCAATTTCAACTTTATCTTGTTTCATTTCATGAAGCATGGAAGCAAAATGAGAGAGACAGAAAGAGGGGGAATGTAGAGAACTGCATTTCATATGTTGCAATGAGAAAAGAAACGGCTGAGTTTTCTCTCTATTATAGTCTCAAGAGTGCTACACATAGAATAGCCAAGATTTTAAAAAAAGCTACCATAAAATATAGAACTTTTTCTTAAAGATACAATACTTAGAAGTGATACCCAAAAGCGTTCTTGACCTTAGGAACACCTCTATTTTTTATAATAGCAAATATTTCTCAAGTGACACAAGTGCTTCTTCATACACCCTTGGCTTCATTAATTTAGATCTACAGTAAATGTTCTTTTTCAGTGTTCTTGTTTGGTCAAGTAAAAAGAGACTTTAATGGCATGGGGGATCACAGGGAAAATGATGAAGGATTGGTGAAACTGAAGTAAATCGGTTTCGGTATTGGCCTGTCAGGGGAGATGAATCAGGATACATTCTCTCTTTCTTCCTTTTTTTCCAAAAGAATTTATTTCTCGCAGGTGCCACTAGCTTTTCCCTTTACCTTACAACTTATGCTATTCCTTGTTAAGAGAGACATATCTCAAGTAGCTTTGGTAACAAGATGAACATTTCTTTCTCCATATTTTTCATTGAATTTGCTCATTGAACTCTGTATTGGGAAAAGCAGAAAACTAATTTAAGGGGATTGGTATTGTTTTTGAATTGTCTACACTGAAGGCACACATTTGAATGTGTCATGTATGTAATCAAGTTATCCCATGTAGTAAAATGGATGGCTACATAGACTATAAACTTGCTTTGCCATTTCAGTATTCCTGCTTCTCTTGTTCCTATCTTCTTCATCCACCCTCTACACACACATACAAAACACAATAAAAGCTCTTTTGTGTTATTTTATTTCTTTGGACACAGAAAAAATATGGATTGTTTGTGTCAATTAGTTGTTTAATTTAACTTTCCTCTTTTTTTGTTCTTTATAGACTTCATTCAGAGAAAGTAATATTAAATAATCAAATCCAAAGATAATTTATCCCTGAGGAATATTCCAAGTTTGCTATGATTAACAAAACATTTTAAGTATAACATGAAATGTATTTATTTTTTATTGGTTTATTGTTGTTCTTGTGTGACTCGGATTGCCATCAAAATATAACATGAAATTGTTGGTTGTGCTCTTTAGATTATTTCTTATCATTTTTATCATCCATTAGTCCAGGTTCAATTTTATCTTGATTCAAGGGCATTATCCTTTCAAGGCACTACCAAGGAACTTTTCTAAAGTTCATATGCAATTATTATTTAGCTGATTGATTTTATATTCATATGTCAATCCTCAGTGACCACTGATTTTTTTAATACTTGAAATTGCTTTAAAAATGTATAAAAGTTTATTTTTGGAAGCAGCCAGGTGGTTCAGTAGATAGAGCTTCAGACCTACAGGCAGGAGAACCTCTTTTCAACCACAGATACTACCTATGTGAACCTGGACACGTCACTTAAGCTCTGTTTTCTTAGTTTTTTTTTTTTTTTCTAATGCAAAAAAAATAAAGATAATCATAGCATAATTCCTCACTTAAATGAGATGATTTTTATAAAGAGCTTAGCACAATGCCTGGCACATGGTAGGTTCTATATAAATGGTTATTTGCTTTACTTTTCGCTCTCCTACTTCCATCAAGTTCCTTAAATATAATGATTAATCCACATGGAATATCTTCACATATAAAAGTATGAAAAAACATAGCAATACCAACAAAAGATCATGTTTCAGAGATGTGGGTCAATAGGAAAAATGAAAATAACAAACAAACAAAAAAAAAAAAACACATACAGTTCTTCTTTTGGCTTTATTGCCTTCCTTAAAAATCTCAGTTAAAATCCTACTTCCTTCAAGGTCTTTTCCAACCTGTTTTAATGTAGGTCTTCTCTCGGAGATTGTTGTCAATTTATCACAGACTTATCTTTCTCTCTGTGTGTGAGAAAGATAGAAAGATAAATAGATAGAGAAAGAGAGAGACAGACAGACAGACAGAGACAGAGAGACAGAGAGAAACACAGAAAGAGAAATAGAAGTGGAGGGAGGGAGAGAAGATGACAGAGAGAGACAGAGACAGAAACAGAAACAAACAGACACACACACACACACACACACACACAGAAACAGAGAGAGGGGGCAGGCAGAGACAGACAAAGACAGAGACAGACAGGATATTGTTCACATGTTCTCTTCTCCATTAGATTGTGGTTCTTGACTCACCAGTACTCAGCACAGCACTTGATACACAGTCGGCATACAATAAATGATTTTTTGAGAAACTATTCAGATTTAAAATATTTTGTTCACATATCAATTTTATGTCTTTCTAGCAAATAAGAAAGTCATTTAACATTTCTTGGCCTTCGTTCCTTCGTAAAAGGTAAGGGTTAGACTAAATCTTTAATGGTTCTTTAGCTTTCACTTGCTAATTGGCTTCAAAATCAATTATGTCAATTATTTTTACTACCATGTCCTATCTTGGAATCAAAGATTCCCCTTGTTGCTATAACATAGAAAGGCTTTGTTTTATTTTTCTTGATTTGGGGTTGAATTCTGCTTTTGGATAGAGGCAAGAAAACTGTCTGCAGAATAGCATAATTTCAGATCTCTTTCATTGTCTTCCCAGACTCTCTCACCTTCCCCATGAAAATGGAGTCTTCCCTCCTCTAAAATACTAGAGTACTTTGTGTCCCTATCTTTTTACCATTTGCATATTCTACCTTGGATTATAATCACCTATGCAGATTCATTTATTTCTTCTATTAAATTCTGAGCTCCCTAAAAGCACAAAGCATTTAATTTTCTTCTTTGTAAACCTCACAGCAGCAAGCTTAATGTTTTACACCTAGTAGGGACACCATAAACATTTATTGAATAAATTACTGTGTTGAGTGCTGTTAAAACATCCATTCTTAATTATACAACATTAATTAATGCTAAAAAAATAATAACCCAGGCACAATGCATACAGTAGTTGAGTTAAGAATGCATTTACCTGTTCATCTGAATGAATTGGATATGAAAATTGATTTATGCTCAGTTTAGCTGATTGTCCAATTTAAAGGAAATTATTTCAAGTATATTACACTATAATTTTAAAGTTGTCTTTTCTCCTAGAGGTTACTATATCACCAATAACTGAAATTTTTTCTCAGAGCTGTTCCATTGCAAATAAACAATTTGAGCTCCACTTTATTATTTATAATTCAATGATGTCAGGAACAATGAAAGAGATATTCATCTACTTGGCAGATCTCATAGAAACACACATTTATGAAATACTGGTTTTATATCAGTACTGTATAATAGCAGTATGTACTCTGGAATAACCTGTTTGGAAGACTATTGCATTATAATCTCAGTCCTCTGGAGAGTTATTTAATCAAAATAGCTCTGCTTAAGTGCACTACAAGAAGAGACATGAAAAAAATGTCAGAGGATCAAGGAGAGACAAAGGACTAGGGATTGTTATACAGGAAGCAATCTAAGGCCTTGAGGAATGGTAATGGCTTTTTCTTAAATGTGAGATGTAAAGCTTAAGGAGAAATCAGTCAAATCTGTTGTACAATGGAGTTTTTTCCATGAATGGTAAAATGCACTCTTATTATCAATACATAGAAGGCAGGTGGGAACAAAAAAAAAAGCGAAGATCTAGGTCATAGGTCCACTTAAAGGGTACTAGAAATGTAAAAGACAGCATCATTAGCCAATCCTCTATCGTCCTTATTAATCACTCACAGTACAAAGGTAATTTCTAGTATGTAACTGATTCAATTTTATTCTTAACACCGTGTAATGGTGAGCAAATGTCATAGTGAGTACTTTGTGATATAATAATAAATTCTATTACACATAAGTGAGTTAAAACCAAATACTTTATTTGAATTTAAAAGCATGAATCAAGGTACTTCATAAAAAACATAAGGGATGTCATATCTGGAAAGGATGTTGAAGTCATCAATTTTAATCTCATACATACTAAAGATAAGACAAACAAGACATAGAGAAGTTAAATGGCTTGGACAGAAATGCACAGTTTATTAATTTTTAGATCCCAGCCTTAAACACAAGTTTTGAAGCCCTTAGACCAGAGATCATTCTACTGTGCCATATTGCTTTTTAAATTCCACTCATCTATTTACCAGCAATATCAGAAAAAAGATTGATATGGTAATATACTTTGTTACTAGAAATAGTATTATGAGAGGCAAAAGTAGCATACGGGGGAGAAACTGTATATCACATGTAGTGGGTTTCATGATGCTGATTCCCATAGGTACTTCCTTCCTCCTCTCTATGACATG
The DNA here is from genome assembly GCF_016432865.1 of Antechinus flavipes. NCBI lineage: Eukaryota > Metazoa > Chordata > Mammalia > Dasyuromorphia > Dasyuridae > Antechinus > Antechinus flavipes. The sequence goes on along the minus strand of NC_067403.1, from coordinate 22,049,258 downwards.
TAATGGTTTACCTCAAACCTGATTAATTGTGACAAATATTCATTAGAAGTCTACTGAGTGCAAGGTACTGTTCTTGTGTGTAGGTGTATGGTCATAAAGAAGACCAATATTACACAATCCCTTCCTTGAAGATACTTACAATATAGTGAGCTTAGGGTGGGGTGAAGAGATGCAAAATAGCACAGAGATATACCAAAAAAAAACCTGAAAACTAGAATATGAGGGATTTGGGTGGAATAGCAGATAAAATGAATTAAGAATATCTGATTTCAATTCCTCCCTCAAACATTCCCTATTTGTGTCATCCTGAGCAAGTGACTTAGCGTCTCTGTGCTCTAGTTCCATTTCAAATCTAAATCTATGATCATGAGTTGAGTTTTCAAAATGAATATTTGAAAAGGGAGGGAAGAACTCTAGATGGGGTAATAAGTTAAGGTTTCATGGCAAAGATGGTACCTGAGATGGGCTTTATAAGATAGGAAGGATTTTGACAAATAGATATTTGAAGAAATATATCCTAGTCTTGGGGACAACGGGGGCATTTGTAAAGATGCTTTCTTGCAATTCTCAGTAATGGGATTGTGACAAAATGAGTAATATACCAGAATCTTTTTTTACCAGATGAACAGGCCATAAGAGACCTAGAGGTAAAACTCATCTAGCCGCCCTTAATTCAGCACATTGTCCTTTGGTCCTCAGCTGTTAGTAACACAAGACTATAACTGTGTAGATAAGCTTTTCCTCTATTTTCTGAACTTTGACCACCATTCTTCAGATCCAGTGAATCTGTTAATCATATGGTAACAGGTCTTTCACAGGAGATATGCTTTTAAATGATGTAATAAAAGTCACTAAAATATTAAAACCTTTTGATTCAAAAAAACTTTAATTAGGAAAACTAATTAAAAGGCTTGGAGGTGACATAGAGAATCCAGTGTGTGAAGAGTTAAAATGGAGCATACAAGCCAGAGGGAACATATGTATAAAAAACTTGGATTGGGTTCAGGTTATGAAGAACTTTAAAAGCTAAAAACAGGTGTTTATATGTTATTGTAATACCAATAGAAAAGCAATGTAGTTTATTTTGTAGGAAAGGGAGAATAGTTCAGAATTTAAGAAATCTTACTTTGACACATGTGTGTATTATGATTGTAATGGGGGGACTTGAGGTCACTTAGGGAAGGATACCAATTAGGAGGCCTTTGAGGTAATTGTAGGTAAGGCATAATGAAGACCTCCTGTTCCCCAATAGCTAATTGAGTAAAAAGAAAGAAGATATGAGAGATTACATGGATATAGAAATGGCATGATTTAGCAACTTTTGTTAGCTACATAGAGTTAAAGAATCATAGGTGATATAAAAATTAGAGATCTAAGAAATAGGAAGAATGGTGATACCTTTTCTAAAAATAGAGGTTTGGTAGAAGGTTGAGTTTGGAGGGAAATTTAAGCTCTCTCTTTGTTTTTTGAGTTGTGTGAGATGTTTTCAGGATGTTTTCATGATGTTTGAGACATACAATATACAAGTATTGATGATCAGATGAAGCTCTGATTCATTAACAGTACTAAGAAGAGAGATTGGACTAGATATAATAGTTCCTTGAGGGACCTATATAGATATGAAAATTAAAACACATGGAACACAAAAGAGGAGACACAATATGTATAGAGAAAAGAGATGGCTCATGACAATCTTGTAAAATACTCATGATTAGTGGGTATATCATGTATGGAAATATATAAAAGGAAAATATGGAGAGAACAGTGTCACAAAAAACCCAAATGGAGAGAGAATCCGGGATAAGGATATGCAGAATTGTCTAATGCCTCAGGAAATTCAAGGGATCTTAGATCTGAGAAATAATCATTGAGTTTCAAAATTAAGAATCATTAGTTAAGAAAGAATATGACTTAAGTGAACAATGATATATGAATCCTAATTACAAAGGTTTGATTGAGAAGTAGCAGTGGAAACAAGTTTAAAATAATATTTTTCAAGAAATTTGAATGCTTAAAAGAAGAGCATTATAAGATGTCAGCTTGATGGAATGGTAGTGTTCAAAAAAGCGAGAAACAGGAATGCATGAAGATAGAAGGGAAGGAACCAATAGATAAAAAAGTAAAGACTATAGAGAAAAGATAATTCAGGAAGAAATTTGTTAGAGAAGAAGTGAAAGAAATGTGTTGAAGGGTCCCCGTGAAAGCTCATTTTATTTTTTTTAAATAATAGCTTTTTATTTTGAAAATAAAAATAATTTCCAACATTCACTCTTGCAAAACTTTGTGTTCTAAAATTTTCTCTCTCCATTCTCCCCACCCTCTCCCCTAGAGAGTAAGTTATCCAATATAGGTTAAACATGTGCAATTCTTCTATACATATTTTCACATCTGTCCAGCTGGATAAGAAAAATCAAATCAAAAAAGGAAAAGAAAAAGGAAAACAATGATAAAAAAGCAAGCAAACAATAATAAAAAGTGAAAATAGTATGTTGTGATCCATACTCAGTCCCCATGGATCTCTCTCTGGATGCAGATGGCTCTCTCTATCACGATTCCATTGGAACTGGCCTAATCATCTCATTGTTGAAAAGAGCCACATCCATCAGAATTGATGATGATATAATCATATAATACACATCTATGTAGAATGATCTTCTAGTTCTGCTTACTTCACTCAGCATCAGTTCATATAAGTTTCTCCAGGGCTCTCTAAAATGGTCCTGCTGATCATTTCTTATAGAAAAATAATATTCCATAACATTCATATTCAGCCATTCTCCAATTGATGGGCATCCAATCAGTTCCCAGTTTCTTGCCACTACAAAAAGGACTGCCACAAACATTTTTTTTGGTATATGTGGGTCTTTTTGCCTCTTTTATAATCTCTTTGGGATACAAGTCCAGTAGAGACACTGTTAGATCAAAGGATATGCACAGTTTCATTTGATAACCCTTTAGGCATAATTCCAAATTGCTCTCCAGAATGGTTGGATCATTTCACCACTCCATCAACAATGCATTAGTGTCCCACATTCCCCCCCCAATATTTGTCATTATCTTTTCTTCTCATCTTAGGCAATCTGAGAGGTGTGTAGTAGTACCTCACAATTGTCTTAATTTACATTTCTTTTTATCAATAGTGATTTAAAGCACCTTTTCATATGATTAGAAATGGTTTTAATTTCACTGTCTGGAAACTGGTCATTTCCTTTGACCTTTTATCGATTAGAGAATAGCATGTACCCTTATAAATTTAAGTCAATTCTTCATGCATTTGAGAAATGAGGACTTTATCAGAACCTTTGGATATAAATTTTTTCCTAGTTTTCTTTGAAAGTTCATTTTCAAAGACTAGAGAAAAAGTAGGATGGGATATGTTAAGTGATTTTGAGATGAAGGGAATGAAAGGAAGATCTTATGGTGAATGACCTAAATTTTCCAAACAAAGTAAGAGGTTAGTATCTCAGGTGAGTAGGTAGAGAGAGTAAAAAGCTTGGAAGATGAAAAGAGAAGTTTTAGAATACCTTCTACAGGAAGTAATGTAAGGGATCAATAAGAGAAGAATAAAAGAATTGCCTTGCTGCAGTGAGGGCCTACCTGACATTTCCTATATTTGTAATATTCCCGGTGAGCATCTTTGTCTGATTTCCTCTAGTTATGTGGAGCAATACCTAAATAAGAACATTGGAGGGGATGGAGCAATTATCAAAGCTGAAATCTGGAAAGAGATAAGCAGCAAAGGACAAAGAGGTAAGGAATTTGAGCGTAGAGAATAATATAGAGTTGAATTATTATATACTATAGGATTGATATTGAGAAGGGAAGTAAAGTTAATTCAGAATGTGTATAATGACCTAAGAAACTATAGTGAGGTAAAATGATTGTACATTGTGATGAGGATAATTTATATATTTAGTAATTTTATAAATGTGATAGAATGAATTAAGGTATTTCAGCATTTTTGATATTCCAACTTAGTGCACAGTCCTGAGTAATGGTGAGAACCAAATTGTGACCATCACTATGGAAAGCTAAGATGAAGAAATAGGTCATGCTATTTGGGTGATTAGGATACTGGAGGGAATATCAAGAAGAATGTTGAAGTTCCTTAACATAAGAGTACAAGTTTGAGCAGATAGGAAAACAGTGATCAAGTTACCAAACTCCATGAGATTTAAAGGGAAAAAAAAAAGTTAAATAAGAGAGATAAAAGGGAAATATTGATAGGTTGTGAAATATTACAGAAAGAAATATCCAAACAAATAATTTATATTTCCATTTAAAAATCTAAAGTATAATAATAATCTTTTAAATAATTTTTCTAATGTCTAAGTTATTTTTAGATCATGAACTCCTCTAAATGCTTATATTGTCAAAATCAATTCCAATGTTTTGAATGTATCCTTTAGGGACAGGATAGGGCTTTCTCAAAATTAATTTGAAAGTGATTGTCCTACCAATAGTGTTGAGGACACCAAAAAGAAACAATAAAAAATTAAAGTATCCTGTTAGTTAGATTTTGACATTCATATAATAAATTCACATAATTAGAATAGGCACAACACAAAATGAATTGAAACAAGAATTGAAGAGAAGATTGAAGCTGCTCTTGATCTATTTAAGGGTTTGTATGATGCTTTTAATCAAAGATATTCTTTGTCCAAAAATCAAATATTTTTAAATTGCATTGATAGCCTTCATATTTACTCAAAAAAATACTTAACACCCAAATACTTTTGAAAGACCCATTCCCCAATATCCTGCCAATAAAATGATAAATAGAGAAAAATAGTATATCTTTTAATTCTGACATGATAGTACTAATCTTGTACTTTTTGTTCAGGCAGAATATTGTTGCCCCTCCATGAGGGCCCACTCTATTATATAAATTCATTCTTTTGAATATGCTTTTTCCCATCTCCATCAATTAATATAGGTACCAAATTTCCCTAAAAGCAGTTAGGTACTGTAGGAAATAGAACACTGGGTCTGGAATCAGAAAGACTTAAGTTCTCAATTCAGGTTCAAAGACTTTTATTTCTGTGACCCTGAACAGGTCATTCAGTCTCTGTTCCCTCCATTTCTTCAACAACAAAATGAAGATAATAGCTTCCCTCACAAACTTTTTATGAAAATCAAACTAAAAAGACGTGCTTTGCAAAAAACTTGATACATAATAGATACTAAATAAATATTAATTCTCTTCCCCAAAATTTTCTTAGTCATCATTTCTTATGACACAGTACTATTTCACTGTACCATTTACCTATTCTTCAACTATTGGACAAATTTATTTTCTAGTGTGTTCTTAATCATAAACGATGCTTCTATAACCTTTCTTTGCAAATAAATACATATATATAGATGAGTAGATAGACAAACTGATAGATACATAAAAAATATGCCTCCTTCTCAGTCCTTCTCCTTTGCTTTGTTTTTAGTCAAAAACATTCTTGGGATATAGTGCCAGTATCTGTATTCTCCCATCAGAAATTGTAAGAAATTTAATAATTTTGTTTATAATATTCCAATGTTGTTATAAGACATTTCAATAAATTGATAGTTTTTTGACTAGTGAATTAGCATGCCTCCCTTCCTACAGCTTCCCCTCAAAAAGGATTTTCCTATCTTTTCCCATCTTTGCTTACTTGCTGCATATAAGATATGATTAAATGATTATTTTCCTTTTCATTTCTCTGATTATTAGTGACATTTTTAAATTTATCAGTCATTTCTTGATATTTCTTAGAAAAAAACTAATTATTCACAAATTGTATTAAATTGTAGGTTGATGAGAAGAACATTAGTTCTGGAATCAGCGAACCTAAGTCTTTTCTTTAATAATGAATTTCTATCCTCTCTGTATGACAAAATATTCTTCATTTTTCTTGATTATCATAATTATTTTAAACATTGTATTTTTATTTACCAATTTTAAACAGATTATGATAATCGCTAAAAAGACATCCATCTAAACTAATCTTTACCCAAACTCCTCTCTGTTTTTTTTTTCCAGAAATCCATGTCAAATAAGGAATTTATTATTCAGTTGTTGTAGTTTCTTCTTTTTTTGTGAAAAATATTGATATCACTTGATATGATTGTCTATTTTAACAAATTTCCTCTTAAATTCTTGTGTTAAATTCTAATCATTTACAGTCTCAGACTTGTATCTAAGATAATTCATGATTTTTTTCAATTTTTCTACAATTTGGTAAAAAAAAAGTCTTATTCTTTTGGCAAAGATTAATAACATTCAAAGCAGTATATTATATTATATTACATAATATATGCTTCTTAACTTTATCTGGTACAAGCCTTATTTGCAAATGCTTCAGCATTTTTATCAGTCATTTCCTGGCTACACACTTTGATAAATAGTATAGGTAAACCTCATTTTCTAAAATATATTCTACAAGAATAGAAGCAATGTTCATTAAAATTCAATGTTAACAGGGAAGGGAACAGGGTCTTAAAAGAATGATAGACAGTTATTCCAGTAGTTACTGTAGGATAAGCTAAAAAAAAAAAAGAAAGAAAGAAAGAAAGAAAAAAGAATACTATTATTATCATCTGTGGAAGCACTTCTGAATATTTTCTCCCAGCAATGGAGTGGTAAAAACCAGTGACAAAAGATCTCACACCCAAAAAGAAGAATGTAGTCATACAGAGACTTCAGTGGGATATCAAATAATATTATTGTTTAGATTACATATGTCCAATTTGAAAAAGCCACTGGATCATCTATTGAACTTCTAAGCTACATCTGTGAATCAAGGTAATAACCATTTTCATCTTTCAGTGATCAAGAGATTGACATACTTTTGTTGCAAAACGCCATATCCAAAGTACCATACAGTTTCAAAGTATGACCTGGCCATTTTTTTTTTTTTATTATACATGGCCTTTTCTTGAAAAGAAAGTGTTATCCTATTTTCCCCAAAGTTTCTCCCAAATTACTTTATTGCACAAATTATACTATCTCACATTGATATATAGCAAGGTCATGAATAGTGCAATTAATGAGACCATGAGATGGTAGCATTGTTTGAATTTACATTACATACTTTCTAAAGTTTAAACCAATAAGCATATTTTACACAATCCTAACCTTCCATAACATTAATTGAAATACATGTCTCCACGTCATTGCATTCATTAATTATTAGTTGACATCTTTTGGAGTGCCTTACAGTTAACAAAATCAATTCTTCACAACAGTCCTGAGAGATATCATTTTTTCAACTAAGGTAGTTAAATGACCTGACTATGATCACACACCTAATTGTGGCCAATAAAAGCCTTAAACTCAAGTGTTATTCTAAAGACCAGCCTTTAATATAATATAACATTACTTTGATTTTCTTCTCATAGAATGATTGTTGGAATCCTTACTAACTGCTAACTAATTAGAGTTGATCTAATCTTACAAGAAGATTTTGGCCAGAACCTGAAACAAGGTACTAAGTAGAACTAATTAATACAAGGCTTGTGTTCACACCTTTACTCATTGGAGTCCACAAGTATGCTAGCTTCACAAAGTACACTTTCTAACTTCAAGGGAGTCCACACCTCTCTTAAAGCTCGTTGGGCCAGAGAGCACTATGGGAGAAAACTCATAATCCCATTCTCTCAGAAGAGTCAGATAAAAGGCCAGCGATGAGGGCTCTATGGCAGAATACATTTTTTCCTCTTGGCTGGCTGGTCGCGCTGGACTCGAGAGGAGCGACTCTGGTGCAGAGAACACTTTGACGGATTTCAGTGGAGCTACGCCAGAAGCCCTCTCTCCGCGGCAAGTTGGTGGCTGGGCTCCCCAGAAGGAGATAAGAGAGACATTCCATCTCTGTGTTGGTAGGAGGCTGAAGAAAGCAGAGGCAGAGGCTGAAGGACAGAACCTTTGGATTTGGAGATATTCGGAGGGCTCTAAGCCTCTAAGCCCTGTGTTTTGAGAAGAACAAGAACTCCAACATTTGAACTCATAACAAATGATAGATTTAGAATAGGATGTAACCTCAGATGCCATGGAATGTAAGTCTTTTGATTTATAGGGGAGGAAATTGAGGTCTAGAAATCTTAAGTGACTTATTTATGTACTGTCAAAGGATTGGTTTGAACCCACATCCCCTGACTACAGAACTAAAGTCCTTTCTGTTGAATCACATTTTAGTATGATTTGTGAAAAAGGTAAGTTGTATTCTGATAACAATAAAAAAGGGCATCATGAGACTTAACTCTCACTGACAATTACCTCAAGGGTAAAGAATTTTTTTTAAAAGAGCCTACACAATTAAATCAGGACTATCAAAGGTCTTTTTTTAGGAGTTAATGGGTGATCAAGTTTTCTTTGATTGTTCTCTGTCTTGCTCTCAGAATTGTAGCAGTCATTAATATTTAAAATGATGGTTATATGATGTATTATCATAAATTCATTAATGGTTGAAATAGGGTCCTGTGTATAATTTGAATTTTCATATACATCCAGTAATCAAGTTGATGGAGAAAGACACTTGCAAGATATGTCCCAGGTCTTTAATGAATCATCATATCTCTATACAAACTGTAATCTATCATAACTATGGAAGGTAAGAAGCAATATTTGATGACTACTCAATGAGTAATAAAGATAATAAGCTTTATACTAATTGAATCCTATGAAGTATATTAGCTATGTTTTATTAGTAAACCTATTTGGTTTAGCATTTTGACAAATCTTTACAATCCTGACAAATTCTATCATGATTTCCTATAATACTAAGATTTTTTTTTAAATTTCAAAGGTACATTTGATTAAAAAAAATATTCTGGAATAGGGGAGAAGTAGTAACATTAGCTATGGATAAATAATCAGAAGCAGGAACGTAGCTGAATCCCATAGAATCAGAGAAAGGATGATGATGATGAAGATGACTATAGCAAACATGATAATACTATTTATTCAGTACTTTACAAGAGCATATAATTTACCATAGCAAATCTGAAAGATTGCGCAATTCAGTAAATGGAATTTGAAGGATAAAGTGATTTGTTCAAGATCAAATAGCTAGAGAGACTTGAACTCATATTTTCCTGAATTCAAATCCATTACTTTCTCCTTTATGATTTACTGAACTTTTAACCTCAATAAATCTGTGAATTATCATGACTCTCTGTAGGAGTAAGGAGGCAATGCAGGTCTAGAGGGAGACAAGATCACAAAAATAATATTCCAGACTAAGTGGAGATACTAGAAGCAACTTTGGCAAACCAAATCTAGAAGAGAGAGAATTAACATATTTTAGTAATTCTGCAAATATTTTTGGAAAGTGTTGGCAGTGAATGTCAGGGAGTAGAGAATGGCAATATTGCTAATGAAGGGAAAGACTGCAGTAGAAGTTTTGAGTCAAAAATCTTGGGAATAATGGGAATATGGCATTGGAGCTCATTTCATCAATTAAGGATACAAATTTAGTCTGGGGAGTCATTCATATAATTGATAGTTGAAGATTATAAGATATCTTATGTGGGTTTTAGTATTAACTAGATATTTTATTCACATAATCTACATTGAATGGACTTATTCCAGAAAAGTGATATAATTCAGTCAGTGCTATACTCTTAGATATTAATTGCAACTAGTGGATCATATTAGCATAGCTTCATTTTTCTCATTGAAAAAGAAGATAAAAGCTCCAACCTTGGAACAAAGAATTGTGTTGTGTTTTTTTCAGGAAATCATGATCATGTTACTGTACTTGTCTTTAAAGCAACATTGTTAATCTCTAGGTATGGATCTATTGGTTCCAGAACCGAGGTTTCTATAAAGACTGAGCATTTGCTTTTTCTTCTTTTACAATGTGATTAATTTGCAAATATATTTGATCTAACTGCATATATGTAGCCTGTATAACATTTCTTATAAATTTTAGCATTAGAGAAGGTGATGAAAGGAGAGTAAAAACACTGAAACCTAATTTTTATAAATGAATGTTAAAATTGTCCGTACATGTAATTCAAAAAAATAATATAGTGCTTAAATTAAACACCTGATTTTATCCATAAGAAATTGGGATAAGAGAATGCATGATTCTTCCCTCATGAGCTGAATTGGTGCACTATGGAATCATTTTCATTTATTCAAGATGCCTTCTATCCCTTTTACATGATAGTGAAGGACAAGAATATCCGTGTAAGCAGTTTCTATGACAAGATCATCCAACAAGTACCTTTAGAAAGATTACCTTAGCACTCTGTTTTCAAATAACACAGTCACTGAATAGGCTAGAAGGATGACTTAGCCTTTGCATGATGTTTACTACTTCTATGTGTAACATAAAACAGGATTGATCGATGATTTGGTGACATGCTACTCTGGAGCTGCCCTAAGAGATCACATTCAAAAAAATGAACCTAAATAGGTAGCCCATTTGTGGTATTTCATTGTTTTTCTGAGTGAGATAAAAATCCTGCTTCTGACTTTATGACCTCTCTTAACAGTAGCAAGCTATGCTTTAAGATTTGTCATTTTAGATTCATGACCCAACATCTTTCAATGAAGTATGTGCCTCAGGATTGATCTGACAGTTTATTTTTTTTTTTTTGTATCAACAGTGGCAGAATATACTGATAAAATTCTTTAGAGTTGAATCCACTGCATGCTGGATTGCCTTGAATTTTAGAATTATTGCATTCATGATAAAATGGGGGGGGGAGAATCCCTTCATCTTAATTTAGAGCATTGCATATTAAAAGAACTATCTGCCTTCAATAAAATTAAGAACAAATTGACAAAAATATTTTTTTTCACATTACTCTATTAAGAGGTGAGCAGAAGAAGCCTAAGATGGTGGAATAAAGACAGCAATTTAACTAAGCTCTTCCAAAGTCCCCTCTAAACAACTTTTCAATGTTGCTTAAGAACAAATTGTGAACTGGTAGAATCTATCAAAAAGATAGAGTGTAACATAATTTGGAGAATCATCAAGAAAAATGTATGTCTTTGAGGTGAGAATAGAGTGCAATCTGGCAAAAGCCATGCCCTAGTTATCCAGAATCAAGTCTTGGGAATGAGTGAATTGTTTGTGGCTTCTGTAATTCTTAGCAACAGATAGTAAGAAGACAAGATAATTGGTCACAAAGAGATTATAAGATACATATCGTTGTTCATTGTCCATACATAAGTCTAGATCACAGGCCCAAGGTAAAGATAAACACTAACAGAAAACTGGGATCTGGCCATAGATCCAAGGCAGAAAAGAAATGCTTGTGGATACTTACAGATAGGATCATACCATACTCTTATTAAATCAAATCATCCTAGAATAATTGAATACTTGTAGAACCTCCAGAAATAGTTCTGAAAACAGTAGCTTGAAAAAGTTGGGACCATGCTCTCTTCAACATAAAATCAGTCCCCAACTATAACATAAAATTAAAAATTAAGAAATCGGTTGGAAAAAATGATGAAACAAACAAACAAAACCTAACCATACAAAGTTATTATGGCAGACAAGGGAGATCAAAACACAAAATCTAAGGCTAATAAAATCTAAGTAGCTATGTTGAAAACCTGAAAGGGAAAAAAAAAAGGACTATGGTGCAAAAAAGAATTTCTTGAAGGACTCAAAAAGAATTTGTAGAGAAAAAAAGGGTGGGAGGGAAGGACTGACACTCATAGAAGAAACATCATAAAAATAGAATCAAAAGCCTAATAAAGGAGATACCAAAAATGCTGATGAATATAACATTTTAAACAACAGAAAGGATTTAAAAAGTTGCAATTATATACTGAAGAGAAGAACTTCTTAAAAAGTAGTATTGGGAAAATTGAAAAGGCAGTACAAAATCTTGCTGAAGAAAAGTAATTAGAATTTAGGAAATGTAAGTTAATGACTCCATGACATATTAAGAAATGACAAAACAAAATGAAAAGAATGAAAAACTTAGAGAAAGTGAAATGTTATATGAAGAATATAACTAACCTGAAATAGATCTAGAATAAACAATTAAGAATTATCATACTACCTAAATCCACGATTAAAAAAAAAAGAATCTGTACATTATATTTCAAGAAATAGTCAAGGGGGAAATGCCTGTATATGTTAGAAGCAGAGGGTAAAATAAAAATTGAAAAAAAAATCCACTGATCATCTTCTGAAAGAGTTAAAAAAGTAAAACTACCAGGAATATTTTAGCCAAGTTCTAGAGTTTCCAAGTCAAGGAGAAAATAGTTCAAATAACTGAAAAGAGACAATTGAAATGTGGAGTCATATTCAGAATAACACAAGATGTAACCACTTCTATTTTAAAAGTTCACAGTGCCTGGAATTTGATATTTCAGAGGGATAACAACCCAAAATCAACTACCCAGTAAAATGGAATATAATTTTTTAGGGAGAAAATGGACATTTGATGGGAAAAAAAAAAAAAAAAAAACTTCCAAGTATTCCTGATGAAAACATCTCTGAAGAGAAAATTTGACTTTCAATGTAAGACTTAAAAGAAGTCTAAAAAATGCACACATAAAATGAAAATCATAAGGGAATCAATAAGGTTAAAGTATTTTTGTTCCTACTTAGTAAGATGTTACTTGTAATTCCAAAGTATTTTATCAATATTATGGCAGGTAAAAGGAGAACATAGAAGAAAGACATAGGTATAAGTTGACTTTATTTATTGGGATAATGATGAGGATGTGATTATGTGTGTAAGTATACATACATATTCATATATGAATGATAAAATTGAATAGTAAGAAAGAGGAGAAAGGAGAAGAAAGACAGAATGTGGTAAGTTATCTCATATAAAAGAGGCATAGAAGAATTTCAGTGGAAAGATTGTGGCATGATAGGCAACATTTGAAACTTATTCTCATCGAAATTGACTCAGAGAGGGAATAACTCAGTTGTACAAAGAAATCTATTTTATTCTAAAGGCAAGAAAAAGAACAAGAGAATGGGGAGAGGAGGATCAATAGAAAGGAGGAAAGATTATATTAGGGGACAGTAGGGAGAAAAAAAATGTTTTTTGGTTTGTTTTTGTTTTTTTGGAGGCAATTGGGATTAAGTGACTTTCCTAGATTCTCACAACTGGTAATTGTTAAATGTCCAAGACTGGATATCAACTCAGGTCTTCTTGACTCTAGGGCTGATGCTCTATCTACTATGCCATCTAACTGCCTTGTATGCCCTTGAGGGGACATACAAGTAAAGCAGAAACCTGGATGAAAATTATAGCAAGTTTCTCTATTGATTATATTGAAAACGTAATCAATCTTCCAAGAATACAAATCTTTCTCCAATTGATAAATGGCCAAAGAATATGAACAGCCAATTTTTGGGAGACATAGCTTTGTGTAGTCCCATGAATGATGCTCTAAATCATTATTGATTATAGAAATGCAAATTAAAACAACTCTGAGATACCCTATCAAACTACTATGTTGACGATAATTACAGAAAAGGACAATGATAAATGTTGAGAGAATGGGAAAATTGAGTTATTAATACATTGCACACAGAGTTGTGAACTGATCCAAATATTCTGGATAGCAATATGGAACTATACTTCCAAAGCTATAAAACTGCACAAAACTTTGACCTTTCAAATCATTACTGGTTCTGTATCCAAAAGTAATTTCAAAGAAGATTGTTTTTCAAAATAATTTGTAGAGACAAAAATATTTATAGTAGCTCTTTTTTGTGATGGCAAAGTACTGAATTTGGAAGGGATGCTTATCACTTAGGAATGATTGAAAAAGTTGTGATATACCTTGTGATGGAATATTGTTATGTTATAAGAAATTCCAAAGAGGATGCTTTCCAAAAAACTGGAAAGATTTGTGTGAACTAGAACTGATAGAAAGTGAAATGAGCAGAATGAGGATACCATTGTATACCTAAATAGCAAAAAATTTATCATGATTAATTATGAATGGCTTACTTATTCTTAAAGGCAATACAGTGACTCCAGGCAATTCCAAAATAATCATGATGAAAAAATGCTATCCACTTCCAGATAAAGAACTGATGGAGTCTGAATGCAGATCAAAACATACTTTTATAAATAATTAAGAAAATGCATATCAGTCCTTTCTGTTTCCTGAAGAGATTGTTGATTTTCTGGTCTTTCAATCATTCAAAGAGTGTTCAGGGAGGGCTTGCTGAGTCTTCAGGATTATTCATTTATCTTTGGTGTCCACTTGTAACCCAACTTTTATTGGCGGTTCTTAGAAACTGTAAAAAGGACAGCAACCATACCTGATAAAACTGTCTCAGCATATGGTCTAACTCACAGTAAGGATGACCAATAGATTTCAAAGATTTCATTTTCATCAAAACATCAAACATTCAATTAGAGGGCTTCTATCCCAGGAAAACACCCAATTTTCCTCAATAGAAAGAACAGATGAGAATAATTTGTTCCAGTGGCCTTGAAGGCAGCTAATGGAAGTGTTGTGGACTGTGCAGAGCTTGGTCAGACATTAAAATTGCCAAGGTCATCCATTGCATTGCCATTCATTTTGACTTTTTCTTGCCAGTAGACTTCAAAAACTTTGGAAGAGAGGATGCAATTGATAACGGTGTAACTCTGCTTCATTTAAATCCAATTCACACACAAGTCAATGCATCACAAGTTGATAACTTTGTGTAACTATGCCTCATTGAAATCCATTTCACATACAAGTCAGTACATCACCTACTTTTTCATTATTTGTGATATTGTTATTACACCTACTTTGAAGTCTTGTGGCAATAGATGTGTGATGAACTAACAAATGCAGATGAATAGGAAACTGAGTCACAACCCTGCATATTGGTGGACCAGGGAATTCGGTTCTTTTCTCACTGGACTGAAGCAATAGTAAGATTCTGCCATCTCTGAGTATCAGAACAACTTTTTAAGAACAAGAGAGGATATTAGGAGAATGGAAATGAATTTAGTTTAGAACATATTGAATTTAAGATGGTCATAGGATTCACAAAATTTGAATGTTATCATAGAAAGTTGTGAAACTAGTTGTCGGATGAAAAGTTACATCTGGATTGATATATTTTATAATCATCACAGTAGAGTCTGAAGTTGTGTCCATAAAAGTTGAAGACTTTTTATCACCAAATAAAATTGTATAAAGGAAAAAAAGAGAGTCAGCCCAATATATCTAGAGTTAATGGACATGATGTAGAGGAAAACACAACAAAAGAGAATGAGTAGCGATCTCATAGTTAGAAGGAGAACCAGAATGGCCAAGTGTCCCAGAAACCTAGAGAAAAGAGAATGTCAAGAGACAGAAAGTGATTGACTCTTGAAAAGGCTGCAGAGCAATCAAGGCATATGAAAATCAAGACAAAGTGATTATTTGGAGATCAAGAGTTCACCAGTGCCTGGAGAAAGCAGTTTCATTTGTAAGTTGAGGCTAAAAGCCATCTTTTAGAGAGTTAAGAACAAAATGAGAGGAAAAGAAGTGCACATACATGTCTTGCAAATAGACTTCTCAAGGGGTTTAGCTGCTAAAATAAAGGAGAGAGATAACTAACTATCAGGAACAAGCAGATCATGTTTTTTTTTTTCCTATTTTTTAAATTATTGAGAACTATTGTAGAGACTAGTGAAGCAGCCAGTAAATAGAAAGAGATTTAAAAAAGGAGAGAGAGAAAGGTCAGGAATTACAGAAGATGCTTTCTGCTGGAGAGGACAGGATGAAATGAGATCACACTTCATTATAGCTCTCACCAAAGATAGATGAGCAATCCTGAAAAGGGCTCAGCAAGCCCTCCCTGAAACCTCAGAAAGGTTTGCCTTGCTAGGATAAAAGTTACATCTTCCTCTGAGATGGCATGAAATAAAAAAAAATAGAGGATTGCCTTAATTGGTCTCCCTGCCTCCAATCATTTTCCTCTCTAATGCTATTTCCATCCTACTGCCAAAGTGACTTTCCCAAATTTTCTTTTCAGTAATCTAGTTTGTTGCAGCCTTTTTTCCTGCATCATTTACTGTTATGTATAGTACCAAAGAGGGGAAAACAAACCCAAT